>NC_092869.1:670023-670538 GCF_032062135.1 Pyxicephalus adspersus
GCCATGATTTCCCACTCTCTATTACCACATATCACCAGCAGGGGGAGCCATGATTTCCCATTCTCTATTACCACACATTACCAGCAGGGGGAGCTCTCATTCTCAGCCTCCATTCACCTGTAGCTGTTTGAGGACCTGAGAGGCGAGCAGCTCCTGTCTCAGGTCGTCTCCACATTTCACGATGACGGACAGCAGCCTCCAGTTGGGGAAGTGCCCATAGGGGGAGCCCTCACGAATTCTCCTGTAATAGGAATAATCAGATGTAAGGTACAGCCCGGGGCTCATACAAGACACAGGGATTTGCCCCCAGCACCCACCTGACTTTCTCCTCCCAGGGCTCCTTAAGTGCTACAGCGGACGGGTCCTCGGGGTCCCTGCGGAAGGTGGTGGGGGTGTGTGCCAGCTGCTCCGATAGGCGCCGTCTGTAGAAACAACAAAGAATTTCAGAGCTTCCAATCAGAAGTCAGGTGACCCCATACAGGAAGCATTAGGACCCCAACATGCAGGCTGCCCCC
>NC_092869.1:672341-673772 GCF_032062135.1 Pyxicephalus adspersus
TTGTCCTTGGAGTTCAGTACCACGGCCTGGGTGTGGGGGATTCGCACCACGTGGTGGTCGAAGCCGGCGGTTGGTAGCCAGACCCGGGCGGGCAGTTTGTGGTTGAGCAGGGAGAGCTCGGAGATGAGTCGGTGGGTTTTTTGCTCCTTGGTGGGCAGGGTTGCCAGTCTCTTGCCGATGGACATCAGAGATTTGATGAATTCTCGTTCCGGGGCCAATCTGACCGGCTGCCAGGGGGGCAAAGGGCAAAAAGTTTTTAAAAACATTCACCAGAATTCACACTGGGGGGAGGAGCTTTCCATAATTACCCTCCTCCCCCTTCCGGTGTTATGAATGACCTGTCCTGGTTCTCCTCCTTTTAGGGATCAATCCAGATTAGGGGCCCCTTACTGGAGTCAGCATCCCCCACCCCCACAACACAAAAAAATTCCCTGAATGTAAATTCCCCACAGATTGCTCAGTGCTGCCCCCATCCTTCAGCTTTAATCTCTGGTCACCGAGATCCCCTCCCCCCACATAAATGGTAGCCAATATTAATTTACTCTGAGGTGCCCCCTCCCCCGAGGTACTTACCACTGAGAGTCCCCCGGACTGCGGCTCTCCTTTCCCCCCTACACCCAACATAACACACCGACCACCAAATCACCATCCAATCACACGATCCGGCTTGGACAGAGCTGGGGAATGGTAAAAGTTCTCCCCCAGTGAGGGAGATTCCCCTTCATTTCCTGTCCTGGTGACAACACAGGAAGTGAGGGGCCCTTCCAGACTGGAATACGGCCCCGCCCAGCCCTGTCCAAGTCCTGGCTGATTTTATTGGTCAAGAAGAATAATCTGAGGATAACCAACACAGATTGGCCAATCTGATCGCAGATCCCATCACCGGATGTCCAATTGGAATTTATTTTCCCGGTTGATTCCATTAGCAAAGAACGTGTACGGTCCTAAATCTGGCCAATCATCATCCAATCTGATTGTACAATTTCCTCAGGATGACCTGTGTACTACTAGAGCCTGCATGGCCGGATACACATGGTGAGGATTGTATGACGATTGCACAGATTGGGATTGGCCAGATAAAGATTGATGACAATTATAATCTGCCGAGAGCCAAAGTGACTTCTGATTGGCCGAAGGAGAGGGAGAAAAAAATGACGGAAGAAATAAGAAGAAGGGGACAGACATGAGGAGGGGGGAAATATGAGGTAGGGACAGGAGGAGGGGGGGGGGACACGTCTGGGAGGGGACAGACAGGAGGAGGGGGGACAACGTCTGGGAGGGGACACGTCTGGGAGGGGACAGACGGGAGGAGGGGGGGACACGTCTGGGAGGGGACAGACGGGAGGAGGGAGGACACGTCTGGAAGGGGACAGACAGGAGGAGGGGGGACACGTCTGGGAGGGGACAGACATGAGGAGGGGGACACGTCTG
>NC_092869.1:674092-684859 GCF_032062135.1 Pyxicephalus adspersus
ATGAGGAGGGGGGACACGTCTGGGAGGGGACAGACAGGAGGAGGGGGGACACGTCTGGGAGGGGACAGACAGGAGGAGGGGGGACACGTCTGGGAGGGGACAGACAGGAGGAGGGGGGACACGTCTCGGAGGGGACAGACAGGAGGAGGGGGGACGGGGAGAATCACCCCAGCACAATCCATCATCCTAATCACTGAATTTAAAGGGGAAGCAGCATTTCCTCCGAGAGGCGGCAATGGGGGGTGGTTATTGGGAGCAGACAGAGATTTACACAATATTGGGGACACCCCCAGGGACAGAAATCCTCACAATGGGGTTATGGGACAAACTTGGTAAATATTTGATAACGTTTGGGATGCCCCTGGCAGGTTTTTATTTTCAGGCCTCAGGAGGACACCCCCAATAGGTTCATCTCGATAGACATTTCCTGTTGGGTCTCTGGGACAGGAAGTCGGGGGATGTTTGGTGTTGGAGGCCTCCAGTGTCACATGACCCCGGGTACCCCCGCAATGTGGATGGAATTCCTGGCAGATGGGGGGGCACTGTGACAGAACTGCTTAGTCTGAGCGGATTATGTAGGATTGGTGGTGTGATGTCCCCGTCTGATTTGTCCTGGGGGGGGCGGGATAACAATGAGGCGGTGACAGGGCCTCTTTGCCAAACATTGAGCTCTGTATTAAGATACCACGATTTCCATTCATTAGAACATATCACGCTGCCCACGGCTGGGGCAGTGTACAAAGCCCCCCCTCGGGCAGTCATGCGCAGTGGGCGGGGACACAGGACAATACAAGACACACACGTGGCAGCCATGAGGGAGCAACAGATAACACAAAGCGCACATTGAAAGCAGTGGCCCCTGCGTGGCTTCACTGAATCACATGACATGTTGATGGTGGGTCTGACCCCTCTCTCGAGTTGTGTGACTACAACTCCCAGCATGCCCCGGAGGGCCACATTCACAAATATCAGGTCCATCCCTGCCTACGTCATGGTGATCCTCCGGCTTCGTACACACAGGGGGCGGCAATATCCACCATTACCCCCCCCCCAAGAGCCAACACAGTAACAGGGGGACAACACGGGACATGTGCCATATTGCATGCATATGGGGAGGAGGGGGGTATATTAAAAGAGATTGCAGTTGTAGGGTCAGGTCTGCCTCTACATCCTCCATGCAGCCATCTCATAGTGATCTATGATTGGTTACAATCAGCCACCAATGGATAGGAGAGGAGCCAATTAGCAGCCTCCGTGCTGTGATGTCACTTCCCTAGCAATGTGATGTGATTCGCTGCAGCGGCTCCCAAGGGGAGGATCAGAATCTCAGGGATAATTGTTTCAGCACCGGGGATATGAGCAAAGGGGGCGTTGCTATGGTATAAGAGGGGTGTGGTCAGGAGTGGGTGTGATCGAGGTGAGGGGCGTGGTCTGGTCAGGGTGTGGCTTGGGATAGGGGAGTGGTTAGAAAGAGGAGAGGTCAGGGGTGGTCTGAGGTGAGGGGATAGGCCTGGGTCAGACAGGGTGTGGTCACACAGACCAGTCCCTCTTGCGCCCCCCTGTGTAGGAAGCCGGCATATTTTTCAGTCCTCCCTTCCACCCATATTTGTGAATGTTCTTCAGGCTGGTGGTTGCCCTGCTGCGGTGGTGCTACTGGCAAGACATGCAAGGGAGGGGCAGATTGGGGAGGGGCTTCTTTTATTCCTCCTCCCACTTAAACTGTAACTCCACCTGGAACGCAGTAAGATAAAGGTTTCTCATACGGGCTCTTGAATTATCTGGTGGTAGATTCCACTTCCTCACAGAGCCGAGGGGGCATTATGTGATGGGGGGGGGGGGGGGATTGTGTGGGGGGGGGGGGGGGGGCAATTTATACAATTATCACAGATACTTCAAGATTCTGCACAGGCAGACGGGGGATTTGGTGAGTGATAAATATTATAGTGAATGTATTCACCGTCTTGTCTTTCACCACCATATCAGAGAGGTGGAGTTACATTTTACAAGGGATCAATCCACCCAAAGAGGGTAATTCGGGTATAAGTGGATCAAGCCTCACCCTCCGGATGTGAGATAACACTATGGGTGTGGTCCGTGGGCGGAGCTGGGAAAACCAATCAGGTGATCTCACTGCCAGAGCTTTGTTATTGGTGGGCAAGGGTACCTCCACTTGTAGCGGAACCTCCAATGTGGGTGGAGTGGCCCCTGACACCCCCCGGAGAGGAAATGCTGCTATGGTAGAGACAGAAGCCAGAAGAGCCCCACCAGCCAATCAGGTAAAAGGTGTTCACTTACGGAGCTAAACGACCTATCGAGACTGTCCGAGCTGGAGGAGAGGTCCTGGGAAGGGGGGGAGGGGAGGGTAAGAGGGAGAGAAAGGTACAGGTTTAGGCACAATGACATCATCAGCCCCGCCCACATTACAGCCCTGCGGCGCCCCCATGTGTTGGGGCGAAGGAGGTCAGCAATGACCAGGGACACAGCAACACAAAACATCCAATAGCAGGGGGGAAACATAAAGCCCGCCCCCCTAATACTGATAACCCCTCCCTTTCCATTCCACACACATACCCCCCCCGGTAGAATACTGACCCCCTCCCACCTCAGAAATGGCACCACATACACCCCGCCCCCTGTAATCATGATGACCCCTCCCCTTCCATTACCCCTTCTATTACTGACCAATGACCCCTTCCACCTGGGGCTCCACCCCCATAAATGACATCACACATATACCCAGCACCCATAATCCACATTGATGACCCCTCCCACCTAATGCCCCGGAAATCACATTCCTCACACATACAACCCTAAAAGATGGCTCCTCCCACATAAGGCTCCTCCCCCAGAAATGTCACATTACATACATCCCTCCCCACCCCCCAAATCACTGACAGATGGCCCCTCCCACCAAATGCCCAACCCCTAGAAATGTCACCACACATACATCCCCGCCCCACAACCCGATAATTCTAAGTGATGACTCCTCCCCTTCATTTTACTGAGAGATGGCCCCTCCCACATAATGCCCCGCCCCCTATAAGTGACCCCCCCCACACACACATCTCCCATCACAGTACAGAACACAAAGGGGACACAAACACAGCGACACATGGGGAGAAGAGCTTACACTCTAAGGGGGGGGGGGGGGGGCTTGTATTTCACCCTTGCATAATTAGCATGCTAGGGGGGGGGGGGGGGGACGCCCAGTGATAGGGATCTGATCATCCCTCCATCAATCTGCAGGGGGCGCCATAAACACTTAGCGGGGGATTCCTCCAGGTTAAAGGGGTCCTCTAAAGCTCAGATTTTCTAAAGTGAATCTCCCACTGCCATCTGTCTATAGGTGAACACCTACCTGTAAAGGGGGCATTAAGATTATACTTAAGCCCCCCCCCCCCCCTGGAGTCCAGGAGAAGTCCCCCCCTTCTTTAGGAATGGGCCTGGAGGGGACCCACATACAGTACATGGCTTGAGGTGGGGGAGGGGCAAAGGAAGTGGCCCCGTGCTGAGTGACAGTGCAATGCTTCGGAGTCAGTGTGACGCTCACATGTCAGTGAGTCACCCCAGAGACGCCGAGTAAAGGTTACTGGGCAGACAATGAACCCTGCATACATCGCTTCTCCTCCCCCTCTGGCATGCACCGCTCCTCCCCGTCCAGCATGCACGGCTCCTCCCCCCTCATCACACAGCAGTGATCCTGCCAGTAATCCACTTCCTGTCCTATGGTGACAACATTCACTTACTGTTTCTATGCAGGAGGAAAGTTGTCACCTTAGGACAGGACTACACAACACTCCCCCTTCTTCCGATCCCCATAGCATTGGGGGGTATTGTAGTTCCCAGGAGGATCCCCTGTATAGGGAATTTGTCACCCCCAGAGATCACACAACGGTTCCTAACCAAATTGGTTTTATCTCAGTCACATGATGCCGTATGCTGAGTGGGCGTGTCTATATCATGAAGGGGAGGAGTCTGACCAAATACTACGGTGACCAAATTCCAGGGGTTGTAGCTCTGCCCCTTCCACAGCGTCTGGATCATCATGGTGATGGGAAGGAGGATAGGCTGCAGTCTCCAGGGTTGCTATGGCGATGGTTGTTTTGTCTGACACAGGAGGGACGCAGCCTTGTCTAAGATGTCAAAGAGAAAAAAAACCCCACAGGGTCTCCAACCCACCAGAATATAAACTAATGGCCGGAGTTCTACTTTAACACAGAAAAGGAGAATCAACCCCCCCACCCTGGTGCAGCATGCCGCACAAGGAGAAGGGGGCGCCTAGCACCGGATGAATGGAGAACACGGTTATGAATCAGGGACTCCGGCCCACACAGCCGGCCCCTGAATGAGGCATTGTTCCCAGATAAGGGGCGGCCCCGGAGGGGGTTATAATTCAGTGGAATCTCATTGTGTGCGACGGGCAGAGGGGGAAGAATAAACAGGACGGACACACGGAGTGATACCCGGGGCACATACGTGTTGTATGATCACCTGTCATGTGACTGGATCCTCTACAGACACCCCTCTATGTCCCAAGGACAGGAAGTGATGTCACATCCCGTACAATGGGGACACCAAAACCCTAAGATCGGAAGGGGGTGTGTCCTCCAATGTACTCATGCTAAAACCAATGACGCGAGCGCCTTCTAGGAATAGTCAGCCTTTATAATGGTGGGTGGATGCCTCCTATACACCACCGCCCCCCTCCGTGTCCCCACCTGTCAGGACAGGAAGTGATGTCACATGCCGTACAATGGGGACACCAAAACCCTTAGATCGGAACCCTAACGTACTCATGCTAGAACAATTGACGTGAGCGCCCTCTAGGAATAGTCAGCCCTTATAATGGTGGGTGGATGCCTCCTATACACCCCCCCATTGCCCCCCCCCGTCAGGACAGGAAGTGATGTCACATGCCGTACAATGGGGACACCAAAACCCCAGGGTCAGAAGGGGGTGTTTCCTGTAACTTGCTCATGATAAAACCAAAGAGGTGAGCGCCCTCTAGGATCAGTCAGCCTCCTATATTTGCCCACATGTCCTCATCACTTCCTGTCATGATAGGAAATGATGTCACATCCCGTACAATGGGGATACCAAAACCCTAAAACGATTAGAAGGGGGCGTGGTCTGTGACCATCTAGGATCAGCCAGCCTTCCCAGTGGCCCCGGGGTATATTTACCCCCCCCCCCGCCGTCGCTCACCTCGTCCTCGTTCTCCACCTTGGGGTTGCTGGCCGTCCTCTTCAGGTTGCTGCTGAGGCTGATGCTGGCCGTGGCGTCAGATTTGGACCTCTGATGAGTCCTCTTGGAGGGGGAGAGTCCGGTGTCGGGGGTGAGGCTGGGTAGTTCCCTCTTCTTATTGGCGGGTTTCAGCTCGTCGGAGAGGATAAGTTTGCGTAGTTTGGTACCCCGGGAGTAGCGCTGGGTGGAGATGTGCATGTCGGAGGAGTAGGCACCCAGCAGCCAGGCGCACTGCAGGGAGAAGTTAATGCTGTGACGGCAGCGATGGACCACGTAAGGTTTGATGGCGTCGCCCACGTCCTCGTCCATGTGGATGTACATATTGAGGAGCTGCGGCAGGTAGAAGTCCACGTCGTCATTCTTGAAGTAGAAGAGCCGGTTCCCGATGTACGCCTGGACCCCGGGCTCCTTAGAGTTGTACAGATACGAGATGGCCATGGAGATGTCGAAGAGCTTACACTCAAACAGGCGGAGGAGCCATGACTGCTTCCCGGAGTTCTTCTGCTTGCGCCGGGCGTTCTTCACGCAGTTGATGTCCATTTCCACCTCCTCGTGGATTCTAGGGGTCCCGGGGTCCCCCAGTTTAGTGTCGCCGTTGGTGACGAGTTCGGCGTCCCCGATCCGGTCCAGGTTCTCCGAGGAGGAGCCGTGCATCAGCTTCACCTTCTCCAGGACTTCCTGACACGCTTTCTGCGCCAGGGCCGGGTCAATCACCAGAGACAGGTCTGCCACGCCCTCCGCGATGGCGCTCAGAGAGCCGGAGGCATTGCCTGGTTCCACCATGGTGTCACCCATCACACGATCCGACACAAATCCGATCTGTAGAGCGAGAGGACAATCGTTATTGGGGGATGGGAAGCCGGGGTCAATAAAGGGAACAAACCACATGGTGTCCTTAACCTGACTGCCTATTATAGAGATCTGTGAGCTCTCTGGTCAGTAACGTGTCATGTGACACGTCTGTATAACGCTTTACAGAGATCACATGACTCCCCTGGGTTTTATCTCCAGAAGGACGGCACCATCTCTATTCAGGCATCATCCAGAGATGTCTGCCACAGATCAGCCCCCGCTGCGGGAGACTGAGGAAATGCTTCTCCTTGCCTGCAGCAAACTGATGACATCAGCCCAGGCAGAGGGGTATTAGGGTGCAGTATGACTACACAACCCCACATCAGGGCAGACACTAGGGGGCCTCCTGTCCCCAGCAGATTACCTGCACTTATGTAGGACACAGTCCCTGCAGGGAGCCCATCAGCCTGTCCATCCTCAGGGGCCCCAGCAGGATCCCAGCCCTGGAGGGGGAGGAGGGGCCCGGGATGTTTGTTCTGTTTCACTCCCTGGAGAACAAAAGCTGCCCGAGTTCAGTTACACGGAAACTTTTATCCTGGGCGGCCCTGACACCTGAGAGCCCGCATCACGCTGCAGTAACCAGGAGATGAGGGGAGGGGGCCTCCGCTACTAGAGTGCCAGCTCCTGGGCCCGGCCCACCTACGGGGATTGTATTAAACTGTCAGCTCCAGGGTCCAGACATGTATAAGGCAGGGAGGATGGGCTGGTAGTCCCTTCTCTACACTAGACGGTCTGAAACTTGTAGTTCTACCAGCAGTGACAGGGCAGACTGGGAGTTGTAGTCCCTCGTCTACAGTGCACAAGTTGGGAGTTGTAGTCCCTGTACACAGTGGCAGAGTATATGTTGGGAATAGTAGTGTAGGCGCAGGGTGGGGTGGGAGTTTTAGTCCCTCTCTAAGCTATACATGCTGGGAGTTGTAGTCCTTCCTCTACAGTGGACAAGCTGGGAGTTGTACTACCTGCAGTAACATGGCAGGCTGGAAGTTGTAGTCCCCCTATACACTAGACAAACTAGGAGTTGTAGTCCCCCTCTAAGCTGTACATGCTGGGAGTTGTAGTCCCCTAGCACCCTGGGAGTTGTAGTCCCCTATACACAAGACAAGCTGGGACTTGTAGTCACTGTACACAGTATATGTTGGGAGTGGTAGTGTAGGCGCAGGGCAGGGTGGGAGTTGTAGTTCCCCAGCGAACACGACCCCTCGCCGGCGCACACTCCCATTACAGGAATTCCGGGCTCCTCTCACCTCCTTAGGCGGTCACTTGGTCTCTTCTCTCCCGGTAAGGCCGCTTACAGTTCTGAGCCGGGCCGCTTCCTCCGCCATCCCGGCTCTTCCCAGCTCCTCACACCATAGAGACTGACAACAAGCGGCCTGATCGGCCAACCATAGAGAATACAGCACTCCACACTGACAGCTCGGCCTAGAGCGGCTCCCGGAACAAGCAAGAGCGGATAATGGGGCGGAGCGACTGCCGGAAACCATATAGACGGCTGAAAGCAGACAGAGCGACACGGGACTGCTCACATGATTCCGACCTCGGCTGCTCTCTGCTGGCCATAGTTTGAAATGGCAATGTAGACACTTTAGTTCTGATTGACTAATTTACTCCAAGACTGGAGAACCTTGGACACCATGGGGGAACCTGGGTGATCCAGCAAATCTGCATATAAATCTGCAAGAGATGCCAACAGTTGGCAGTCCTGTACTCCCGGCATCTAATGGTGACCCCAACCCTACACGTCCATCAAATGCTGGCCCCAAACCTATATGTCCAAGAAATTACGGCCCCAACCCTGCATGTCCATTTAATGGTGGCCTCAATCCTATATGTCCATCAAATGGTGGCCCCAACCCTACATGTCTATCTAATAGTGGCCCCAAAACTACATGTCTAATGGTCACCCCAACGTAACATGTCCATCCAATAATGGCCCACCCCTACATGTCTATCTAATGGTGGCCCCACCCCTACATTTCCATCTAATAGTGTCTCCAACCCTACATGTCTATGAAATGACGGCCCCAACCCTGAATGTCTATTTAATGGTGCCCCCAACCTTACATGCCCATCTAAAGGTGGCCCCAACCCTACATGTCAATCTAATGGTGGCCCCAACCCTACAAGTCAATCTAAGGGTGGCCCCGGCCCTACTTTTACATCTCATGGTGGCTCCAATCCTACATGTCCATGCAATGGTGGCCCCAAGCCTACATGTCCATCTAAACACGCCCCGATCCAAAAAAAGCGTAAAATGGTGCTCTTACCACTATCTGTCCATCTAATCGAGAACTGTTGAAGATTTCAGATTAATAAAGAATTCCCCTCGGCGTAGACCTCATACAATAGAACGCCCCAAGCCTACATTTCCATCAATTGCTCGCCCCAAGCGTTCATTTCCATCTAATCCTGGCCTCAATACTACATGTCCATCTAATTGTGGCCTCAACCCTACGTGTCCATCTAATGGTGGCCCCATCCCTACATGTCCATCTAATGGTGGCCCCATCCCTACATGTCCATCCAATGACCGCCGCAACCCTGCTTGTCCATTTAATGGTGTTCCCAACCCTGGATGCCCATCTAAAGGTGGCCCCAACCCTACATGTCCATCTAATGGTGGCCCCAGCCCTACATGTCCATCTAATAGTGGCCTCAGCCCTACTTGTTCATTTAATGGTGTCCCCAACCCTACATGTCCATCTAAAGGTGATCCTAGCTTGAGATGACCATCTAATGGTGGCCCCAACACTACATGTCTATCAAATGGTGGCCCCAATGCTACATATCCATCCAATGGTGGCCCCAACCCAACATGTCCATCCAATGGTGGCCCCAACCCTACATGTCCATCAAATGGTGGCCCCAACGCTACATATCCATCCAATGGTGGCCCCAACCCAAAATGTCTATCCAATGAAGGCCCCAACCCTACATGTTAATCCAATGACGGCCTCAACCCTGCATGTCCATTCAATCGTGGCCCCAACCCTGCTTGTCAATCTAATGGTGTCCCAAACCCTACATGTCTTTCTAATGGTGGCCCCCACCTTACATGTCCATCCAATGGTGATCCCAGCTCTACATGTCCATCTAATGGTGACCCCAGCTCTACATGTCCATCCAATGGTGGCCCCACCCCTACATGTCCATCTAATGGTGGCCCCACCCCTACATGTCCATCTAATGGTGGCCCCAACCCTACAAGTCTGTCTAATGGAGGCCCCAACCCTACATATCTATATAATGGTGATTGGAATCTTACATGTCCATGTAATGGTGGCCCCAACCTTACATGTCTATCTAATGGTGGCCCCAACCCTACATGTCCATCTTATGTAGGCCCCAACCCTAAATGTCCATCTAATGTTTGCCCCAACACTACATGGCCATCTAATGGTGGCCTCATGCCTATATGTCTATCTAATGGATGCCCCAACCCTATTTGTCTATGTAATGGTTGCTCCAACCGTACATGTCCATCTAATGGTGGCCCAAAACCTGCATGTCCATTTAATTGTGGCCACAACGCTACATGACCATCTAATGGAGGCCCCAACTCTACATGTCCATCTAATGGAGGCCCCAACCCTACATGTCCTTCTAATGGTGGCAGCGACCCTATATGTCCGTCAAATGATGGCCCCAACACTTCATGTCCATCTATTGGTGGCCCCAACCCTACATGTCTATCCAATGGTGGCCCCAACAGTACATGTCCATCTAATGGTGACGCCAGCTCTACATGTCCATCTAATGGTGACCCCAGCTCTACATGCCCATCTAATAGTGAACCCCAGCTCTACATGTTCATCCAATGGTGGTCCAAACCCTACATGTCTATCAAATGGTGGCCCCAATGCTACATATCCATCCAATGGTGGCCCCAACCCTTCCATGTCTATCTAATAGTGGCCTGAACCCTACATTTCCATCTAATGGTGGCCCCAACCCTACATGACCATCCAATGGTGGCTTCACCCTTATATGTCAATCTAATAGTAGACCCAATTCTACATGTCCATGCAATGATGGCCCCAACCCTACATGTCCATCTAATGGTGGCCCCAACCCTACATGTTCATCTAAAGGTGGCCCCAACCCTAAATGTCCATCTAATGATAGCCCCAACCCTACATATCTATCCAATGGTTGCCCCAACCCTACATTTCCATCTCATGGTTGTCCCAACCCTACATGTTCATCTAATGGTGGCCCCAACCCTACATGACCATCCAATGGTGGCACCAGCTCCACATGCTCATCTCATGGTGGCCCCAACCCTACATGTCCACCTAACGGTGGCTCCAACCCTACATGTCAATCTAATGGAGGCTCCAACCCTGCATGTCCATCTAATGGATGCCCCAACCTTACATGTTAATCTAATGGTTGCCCCAACCTATCATGTCCATCAAATGGTGGCCCCAACCCTACATGTCCATCTAATGGTGGCCCCAACCCTGCATGTCTGTCTAATGGTGGCTGCAACCTTAAATGTCCAACTAATGTTGGCTCCAACCCTACATGTCAATCTATTGGTGGCCCCAATCCTACATATCCATCGAATGGTGGCCCCAATCCTAAATGTCCATCTTATAGTAGCCCAAACTGTACATGTCCATCTAATGGTGGCCCCAACCCTACATGCCCATCTAGAGGTGGTCCCAACCC
>NC_092869.1:684989-688916 GCF_032062135.1 Pyxicephalus adspersus
CTCAAGCCAATATGTCCATCTAATGGTAGCCCCAACCCTATATGTCTATGTAATGGTTGCTCCAACCCTATATGTTCATCTAATGATGGCCCCAACGCTACATGTCCATCTAATGGTTGCCTCAACCCTACATGTCCATCTACAGGTGGCCCCAACCCTACATGTCCATCTACGGGTGGCCCCAACTCTACTTGTCCATCTACGGGTGGCCCCAACCCTACATGTCCATCTATTGGTGGCCCCAACCCTACATGTCCATCTAATGGTGGCCCCAATCCTAAATGTCCATCCTATGGTGGTCCCAACCCTACATGTCCATCTAATGGTTGCCCCAACCCTACATGCCCATGTAGAGGTGCTCCCAACCCTACATGTGCATCTACGAGTGGCCCCAACCCTACATGTCAATCTATTGGTGGCCCCAATCCTACATGTCCATCTTATGGTAGCCCCAACCGTACATGTCCATCCAATGGTTGCCCCAACCCTACATGTCTATCTAATGGTGGCCCCAACCCTATATGTCCATCTAATGGTGGCCCCAACCCCACATGTCCATCTAATGGTGGCCCCATCCCTACATGTCCATCTAATGGTGGTCCCAACCCTACATGTCTGTCTAATGGTTGCCCCAAAACTACATGTCTATCTAATGGTCTCCCCAATGCAACATGTCCATCTAATGATGGCTCCAACCCTATATGTCTATTTAATTGTGGTCCCAACCCTACATGTCCATCTAATGGTGGCCCCAAAATACATTTACATCTAATGGTGGCCCTAACCCTACATGTCTATCTGCCCCCTTGTTCTTGTGCTTTCTTTCTCATTGGTTCCTTATTTGTATGTACATGAGAAGTGAGACTGTACAGGAAGAGGCGGAGCCTGCAGTGTAAGAGCCAATGGCCATTGAGCCTTCACCTGTAGGAATGGCCAGTGTGCCCGCCTGGTTCAGTGCCCCCCCCCCAATCCACACCTGCTGCTGGGGGTTTCTGTGCCAGCTTCCTGGAGCTCCCCCTGGCATTTAGGAGAGGTGTCAAGTGAATCCTCATGGGTGCTCCTTGGTACCTCGGGGGTGGGGATTCCCATGGTATTACTGATGTTTTATCGAGGAGGGGTAACTTGTTGCCATTGCAGGGTATGAGGGGCCGATCTGCTCTAATCTAATATTTTCTGTTTCAGGGGAGAACGAGGCCGTGGAGGACGAGGACGTTTTGGATCCAGAGTTGGACCTGGCACTGGGTAATTATCTGACCCCTTCTGTGGATGTATTAGAATGGCTGACGTATTGGCTGGGCACTGTGTGGCATCTGCCCGGCTGGTGTACAATTCTCCTCTGAATGGGTATTGGAGATCTGAGATGTCTTTACCCCATGGAGGATGGGCACTTAGCAATGACTGCCCCATCCTAAAGGCTGCATGGTGTCGCCAGGAAAAGAGAAATGACAATTCTTCCTCAATCCTCCGGACTGCCCTGCGACCACCGGACTCCTCGTTACTTCAGGACGGACCGGGTGGTGATTGGCATGGATCTTCCATAGTAGTTGGGCTGCCTCTTCCAGCCGGGTGCCTGTGGTATTGCAGTCGCTCCTTTGATTTCTTCTTATTAATTTACATAGATTGTAAAAAGACCTAAAAATCCATCAAGTCCAACCACTAGGAAAATAAACATATCCCAAATATAAAACCCTATGGACACAGCTGGTCCTGAGGAAGGCAAAAAAAACCCTGGTACAATTTGCTCCAACAGGGGGAAACATTCCTTCCTGACCCCATGAGACAATCGGATGTTCCCTGGATCAGCAGTCTCTGTTATCTATAAATCCTTAATCCCCAGTTATATTCTGTGCTTCTAGAAATCATCCAGCTTTTTCTTAAAGCAATCTATAGAACTTGCTGAAACTCCTTCCTGAGCCCCCCCCCCCCACCCCAAGGAAGGCTGAGTGGTATTGGCCTGGTTCCAGTAAGCTGCCATTCCTGACAATTTTGCAGGTGCAGTGGTCTATCTGATCCTCTAGCTTCCTTTCTGAGTGTCTCTATATACTAAAATTCATTATTCTGTCCTCACCTCCAGCTTTCACATGTTGGAGCTCTGATTTAGGTTAATCTTTGGGTTTAGTTGGACCCCTCCCCCTTCTTTTCTTACTCCTCCAGAGGGTCTCACAACAGCCCTGGGGTGTTAATAGAAGTCTCCTAATCACCCTGCTGTCCTGGTGATTATTGGGGTGCTAATAGCCCTTCGTCATGGTAAATCTTCATTCCTGTGCGGACTTCCTAAAATGTATACTGCTGTGTTCTTTTATTGCCTCCAGCAGATGGCGCCCTCTGAGATCACATTCACAACCCGTTCAGATGGCTATTCTGGTGCTGGTTCTGGACAGCAGCTGCCCTCTCAGGTCCAATACTTCCTCCTGTGCTGGTTTCGGTCCAGTTTGGTAAAGGGTTAAATCATGTGAGAGAGGCAGAAGAGACCCCCAGCAGTCAATGTTGGAGATTTTTGTTTCTACGTTGACCCAGAGACGAATTTTCTTTGTTTGACCCAGACTGATTGGACACTCTAAATTTCTCTGGCTTCCTATTGGTTTATGTGATAGATCCCCAAACCCATCACCCCCGCCACATACATCAGCAGGTAGGTATATTGGCCCTGGGTAGGTTACCTTTCCTCATGGAACAAACCATCCAGCCCCATTGTCTCTGCAATCTTTGTACAGTGGCCCCGTATTGGTTTCCAGTGCCTATCTCCATTTATTATCCATCGGGTCCCAGGCTGAAGGATTTATCTGGGAAGTGGAAACATTGCAGGGATCCTCCGGGGTAATAAGATTCTATTAGTGGAGCCTCCATGGATGGGGAACGACCCCTCTGCCCTGCTCCTATCATTGGCGTCTGTATCTATAGAGGTGTAATGTGCCCCCTATTCCCAAATACTTCTGTAAGGGGAGAGCAGCTGGCAGTGCCATCAGTACGGGGGGTGGCATACAGTTGAGAAGGGGAAACTGGGGGGTGCACGATCAGTGAATACAAATGAATGGGTTGTTTTGTCTCCATAGGCGGTGCCTCCAGATTCTGGCCGCTGGCCTCTTCCTCCCGGGCTCCGTAGGGATCACCGATCCTTGTGAGAGTGGAAACTTCAGAGTTCACACAGTGATGACCCTGGAGCAGCAGGTGAGGGGACACAATGGCACCTTACTGTCATCCCAATGACCTCACAGCTTGTTATAACGCAGTAGGAGGGTCAGCCATGCTGGCCCTGTGGTCACATGACCTGACCGCTACTGATCTGCCATGTTTGGTGTGGTCAGAATTATAAGGCAGAGAAGAAGTTTTGGTAAAGTTATTGAAGAGTTTATCTGATGGCTGATTGTCTTGGTGTCGGGGTATAAAGTTTGTAGCTGCCAATATTCATTTCTGATTTCTGCCCCCCAGGACATGGTGTGTTACACGGCCCAGACATTGGTTCGCATCCTTTCCCATGGAGGATACCGCAAGATCCTCGGCCTGGAGGGCGACGCAAGTGGTAAGTGGTGGAAGAAGCTAAAAACTGCAATGGTCTAGTGAAAGATCGGCCAGGGGCCTCTGCGTAATGTAAAGGGGAGCTCCTATGGCTGCAGGGTAATATAATGAATGGAGTACCCCCCCATTCTCCATCCTTTCTCCCAGTTATAGTATGGGACGGAATGTGTGATGGGGGCCCCCCCCTCCCATCATAGCCGGAATTGTAGTCCATGCATCGCTGTAACAGATTTGCCCCCTGTGCCATCTCAATATGGTGCCGCCAGCACATGTAGCCCCTTTACCCATTCATAATTACACTTTTTTTGCAGCTTTGGCCACAGAAATGTCCACCTGGGATGGAGTCATTGTGACGCCCTCAGAGAAAGCCTATGAGAGACCTCCGGAGAAGAAAGAAGGTGAGGAGGAGGA
>NC_092869.1:689521-691728 GCF_032062135.1 Pyxicephalus adspersus
GTTTTGGGTTTTATCTGTGGGGATTTGCCCCCTATTGGTGGGGTCAGGTACTGGTGGTGTGGGATTTGCCCCTATTGGTGAGGTCAGGTACTGGTGGTGGGGATTTGCCCCTATTGGTAGGGATTGGCACTGATGGTGTGGGATTTGCCCCCCTATTGGTGAGGTCAGGCACTGGTGTTGGGGATTTGCCCCCCACACCAGACTGGTGACCACCACCTGTCATACCCGGGGCACAGTCATGGGGGGGGGGAACAGGCTGGAAGAGCCCAATGGTCTGTATGATGGGGATCACCATTGGAGTTTTGTTCCTCTGTGCCCATTACAAGGAGCAGCAGGGGAACGCCAGAAATGATTTTGGTTTTGAAGCAGCACATGTATCGATTTCTCTGATCACCATGGCAACTCTCATCCACCACCTGACCATCGGGCCCCGCTGTATCTGATGAATGTTATGACATGTTGCGCTCTCCGGGACCCCATACTGGTGCCAGATATAGATTGGATGCGGAGATACTTTAAATGTGAGAATTGCTCTCAGCTTGTTGGGAGCGTTTTGTTCTCAGAACGGAACGTAAAAGATCTTTGTGAAATGATTTTCTTGGGGGCCATTGAGGTAATAAATACTGCAGATCATACCAGGGCTCTGATATCTGAGGGGGATGGGACCCCTACTGACCAATGGGCTCCAAGAATAGGGCCCCAATAGTGTGAGCTCCGGTATCACAGGTGCTAGAACTGAGAATGCGGAGGACCACATGACCATAGACCGGGCCCCGGATGGGACAATTACCCAGCAGCTCTGCAGGAGATGGATAGACAAAGCCCTCAGGATTCATAAGCATGGTGCCGACCCAACATGGGTTCCTCAGCATGACCCGATCAGACCTGGGACTGAATCCAAAACTGGAACCTACTTGGTGCCCATATTGAGATACCAGAAGGTTCTTCACAAAGCCAGAACCCACGTGAGAAACCTACAAGAACGGAAGGGCCCGGCAGCTCTAACACAACTCGAGGGGTCCAGGAGGAAGGCCGAGGCCTGGACTAATGGGGGACTAAACCTATAGACAATCACAGGAGGAAGGAACTCCAGGACCCCCCCTAAGGCCACCATCTAACCAATGAGAAGCTGAGCCCCCGCCAACAAGGACTATAGACAGTAGCCCATGCTTGGGGTCCCCGGTACATTGAGGACCCTGACTCCAGGGGCAATGCACCCCATTATCTGTGTGTAGGGATTATGGACCCCAGATTTACCTACCAATCCTTACAGCTCACCAGCTGCAGTTCTCACATTCAGCCAGTAGATGTCACTCACACTTTATTCTAGCCGCCCCAGCAGGGTGAAGTCTTCTGGCTGCTGCTGGGGGTCAGTGGAAATTTTTGGTGTCGCCTCTGTCAGCGTGTGAAGGTCGGTGGAGGATTAATATTGTGCTGGATGGCCGCCATCGCCCTGAATTGTGTGCGCTGCTTAAGGGGCACTCCGCAGGCATAAACACCTCCTGGCAGTTATTCATTTTGGGGAATCTGCAGTAACCCCCCTGGGTAATGGAGTCTCACCCCACTACACAAGTCTGTTTTCTCTGACTTCCTGTTGTCACCCAGGGATAGGAAGTGTGATTGATCGTTCACTGTTAATTTAATCAACCAATCACAAGCTACCAAATTTATCCTGTATGCTGTTAATATAGATGACTCCGCCCCCCCCCCCCAGGGGGTCTTACAAGTTCCCACTTCAAAGAAAATGTTTTGCTGTAAATTCATTTCCTGCCTTCATCCCCACATCCACCACTAGGTGTCCTCAGTGCAGCATCACTGCACCCAGCAGACTGAGGACATACTGTGAGTGTGGGGAGTCATGGCCCCGCCTACTGATAAATGACATCATGGTGGAGGGGTGGGTCCTGTTGGTCATGTGACCCTTCTGACGACACCTGGTAAAGGTAAGTTATAAATAAAGCAGCCAGAATCTGTAATTGGGTGACCCCGGGGAGAGGTCAGGTCAAGGTTTCATGCTGGGAGTTGTAGTCCATCTGTATTCTCATTTCCTGCCAGGACAGGAAGTGTTAGGAAATCTCCTCAATGGGGACACAGATGTAAAATTGATAGATGGGTGGAGTCTGTATTTGGGGGATGGGCTGGGATGATGATGGGTTATAGGGGGGCTGTGGATGATGAGAGTTGTAATTCCCCCATTCTCTGATCCC
>NC_092869.1:692404-700059 GCF_032062135.1 Pyxicephalus adspersus
GTTGTCACCTCTCCAGCTGGAAATCACATAATTGTGTCACCACAGTCCAGGAAGTAGCTGGGGGCCCCAGATGATGCCTGAATAAAGATGGTGGCGTCCCGCTGAAGAGTAAAGCTGGTGGGGGCGTTATCAGGGGTGTCATGTGATCTCATGGACACATTATCTGGTGACAGGTCCTCTTTAGGTAGGTACAGGGCCTAGTGTGGGGGAGGGGTGCTGGCCCTTGGTACTAACACTTTGTCCAACATCTTTATTTTAGGCACGCACAGGTGCCCTCTGCTCAGCGGGCATAGAAATGTCACCAACATAGACCGTGGAGAGGTAATTATTCACCCCCCCCCCCAAATTCTGCATTGCTGGCCCTTTGCTGCAGGGATGTGACCGCTCGGGTTATTTATTGTCCACTGTTTCCGTCTCTCCACATCCTGACCGTCACACAGGGGGCCCCGCAGGAACAATGCTCAGATTTCTAGGGGCCACTTCCTGTTGTCTGCCCTCCCAGAGGCAGGAAGCGGCTTGATGCCCCCCTGTGCTCGGTGACCGTACGATAACGTCATGTGATGTCACTGCAACCCAACCAGACTGGGCCTGTCTGACAGAACACAATGCAGTCCCTAATGACATCAAACACCCACAGGTCTCCAGCTCAATCCAGAAATGAGCAGTCACAGCTTGATGTGTAATCAGCCATGAAAATATGGGACAGCAAAAACATGACACAAAGATCAGATTCCAGATAAAGGATAATGAAGTGAGACTCCCCGCAGCTTCCCATAATTGTCATAGAGGGCGAATTGTCACCCCAATCAGACCTAGCTGGGGGTCACCTGCAAATAGGTCAGCCCCTCCCCCGCCACAGCCTTATCAATGCAGAGTATTACAGGTATTATTACACAGAGATCACAGAAGGACGGCACCATCTCTTTTCAGGCATCATCTGGGTTCACCATCTACTTCCTGGACTGAGAATCAGAGGTGACACAATTACAGAAATTGCTGTGTGTGGTCACCAATGTCTGACACAGATCAGCCCCCTGCTAGTGGAGTTTTCCTGAAATACGAGACTATTACAGGAATATATTCACTCATGACAGGTCCTCTTTACAAGTAAAGTGTAAGGATGGTGGAGCCCCCCGGTGACAGCTGTGTGTGCAGAGCCCGGATCCCCCCCATGGTGTCCCCGGGTGCTGGGAGATTTGTCTGTGACACAGAAAGAGGAAGAGAACATTGCTGTGTATATCACGGTGACACCGGTGACACATTTATTACCTGTAAATGCCTGATTGTACTGTGGGTGGGGGATGGGCTAACCTGGCCTGGGATCATCTGGGTATTCCCAGCATGCCTTGCTCTTGGCTGCTCCTTGTGGTGGAACCAGAAATCCCAGCATGGCCGCCGGCTCTATGTGGCCCCTCCTGGGGGGTGTTCCAGGAAAAATTAGCGGTAACCGGAACATTGGGGTAATTGTAGGGGGGTCACTGGGGGCATTCTGATATTGTGGGATGGGGGGTGAACTCTGTGCTATATACATGTCGTGTCACCCCCCCCCCCCCCGGGATGGGGTCAGGCCCTGCAGCCGGGGGCATCAGAGCGTGGCAGATCTGGGGCATTGGGGTCGTCTGGAAAGGCTCAGTTCTTGGTACTTCATTGCCCCCAACCCCATTTGCCCCACATTGGTGACCTTTGGATGATGGCGATATATTGCAAAGAACCACGCTCCCCTACTTACCACTGGGGGCACCGACAGGCAGTGGGGTAATAGCACATGAATATAATATTATTATACGGGGTATTGGGGATATAAAATGCCAATACAGGAGGTACCAAGGAGTCGTGGGGGTAATACTAAGACATTTAATACTCCTTAGAGGTATTTGAGGGGGTACTATGGGGTTTATGAGAAGGTAATACCAAAACACCAATATAATACCACTCAGAGGTATCGGAGGGGTAATACAAGAATATGGTACTGATCAGAGTTATACCAATACCCCTCACACAGCCATCAACCACACAGCTATCATACAGTATTTCCAGCAGAAGGGGCACAGTGAGTACTGGGGGAAATACCAACTAATACACCTTACATGGGTATCAGGGGGGCAATACATGGGCATCAGGGGGCAATACATGGGTATCAGGGGGGCAATACATCCATCATCAAATATATCCAGCAGAAGGGGCGCAGTGAGTACAGGCATCTGGGGGGCAGGCCAGGAAATGCGCCTCACGTAGGCATCTGGGGGGCAGTGCCAGCTAATGCCCCTCACATGGGCTCTGGAGGGCAATGCCAGCAAATGCCCCTCACATGGGCTCTGGAGGGCAATGCCAGCAAATGCCCCTCACATGGGCTCTGGAGGGCAATGCCAGCAAATGCCCCTCACATGGGCTCTGGAGGGCAATGCCAGCAAATGCCCCTCACATGGGCTCTGGAGGGCAATGCCAGCAAATGCCCCTCACATGGGCTCTGGAGGGCAATGCCAGCAAATGCCCCTCACATGGGCTCCTTGTACCACAACTCCCAGCATGCAGATACCATTCATTCAGGGCTGTAGAACTACTAATACCCCACATTCAGGTGAGCAGTACACCATAATATGACAGCCATATCACCCGATGCGGGTCAGGGGTGTCAGGGTCGCTTACAGCAATTACCCGGGGCCGCTTGGCAGCAATGCTCCTAATAACTGAATTCATATCGATGGAGAAGGAAATTAAGTTTTGCCAGTTAAAATCATATTAATGTTTATTCTGTGCACGATGCAGGGAAGGGTGATAACGTCTTGCTGTGCCACCAATGGGCAAAGGGGGAAGATTGGGGCAGGGTAGGGACCAGACATTTATTAAATCTTAATATCTGCTGGGGGAGTCCAGAATCAGCAAAACTCCTCAGTGTCAGACAGCTGCTTTGTGATGCCTCTGATTCCTGGCTGCAGGACTGTGAAAGTGGAGGGGGTAGAACTACAACTTCCAGCATGTTCATTTTCCATCATGCACATTGTACAGCTGCAGAATTAAAACCTCTTGCAGACCAATAGATTCACTATTTAAGCAAAAAATCCCAATGTGCCACGTTGCTAAACTACAAGTCTCAGGTTAAACACAAACCAGATGTAGAACTACAACTCCCAGTATGGCCACAAGCATCCTGTAGGGCCAGGCCATTCAGTAGACCCCAAGCAGTTGCAGAATTCCCATATTAATCATTGACCTGTTGCAGAGTTTTTTTTATAGACCTACAAGTCCATTCAGGGTATTTGTGCAACTACAAGCACCAGCATGCCTGAAAAGTGTTAATTATTGATGACCTACGGGTTTTTGAGGAACTACAGGTGCCAGAATACCATTCCATCCTTTGGGGTACAAGGAACAGTAACATTTATGTTAGACATTAGCAAATAAAGGGAAAAAATTGCCCAATCCCATAACGACCAATGCCAAGAAAATGTCCCAATTGATCCCATTACATCAGAGGTTGTTATGAGTGACGACACCCTGGGCACCGAATAAGCCCAATGACACAGAACTTGGCACCGGGTCGGTTTTTCTTGCAATGAAATGTATGGATGATCCTGTGTCCTGGCCATGAAAGAGTTAAAAGCCAGTTTGGGGGAGTCAGCCTTGCAGATCCAGTGAATGAATAACCAACAGCTATTACCAGGAGCCATTTTCTAACATACGCTGGGAAGGTGGAAGAGGGGAGGAGGTGGGACTGGCACAGAAGCTTCCTCTGCCAACGGGCAAAGAGCCAGCTGTAGAGTTATAGACTTATTGTTACCAAACAATCACAGCCCCAGGCCAATCTCCCCCACCCCAATCCCGAGAATACACTCAGAGGAACCAGAAATCCCTCAACAGGCGTCCAAGATCCCATACTCACCTGTGCACACTACGTATAGGGACCTCACATGTCTCCTCCTCACCTGTGTCCAGGCATCTATATATAGGGACCCAAAGGATCTCCTCCTCACCTGTGTCCAGATCTAAATATAGGAACCTCATAAGTCTCACTCTCACCTGTGTCCAGGGATCTATATATATATAGAGACCCAAAGGATCTCCTCCTCACCTGTGTTCGTAGATCTATATATAGGGACCTCACAGGTCTCCTCCTCACCTGTGTCCAGGGATCTTTAAATAGGGACCCCAAGGATCTCCTCCTCACCTGTGTCCAGATATCTATATATAGGGACCTCACAGGTCTCCTTCTCATCTTTGCCTAGGGATCTATATATAGGGACCCCAAAGATCTCCTCCTCACCTGTGTCCAGGGATCTATATAGGAACCTCACAGGAGTCCTCTCCTCCTGTGTCCAGGGATCTATATATAGGGACCTCACAAGTCTCTTCCTCACCTGTATCCAGAGATCATTATATATAGGGACCTCACAGGTCTTTACCTCACCTGTGCCAATGGATCTATATATAAGGACCTCACAGGTGTCCTCCTCACCTGTGTCCTGCAATCTATATATAAGGACCCCAAAGATCTCCTCTTACTTTTGTCCAGGTATCTGTATAAGGACCTCATGGGTCTTCTCCTCACCTGTGTCCAGAGATCTATATATATGGACCTCACCTGGGTCCAGGAATTAATATATAGGGACCTCACATGTCTCCTCCTCACCTGTGTTCAGAGATCTATATATAGGGATCTCACATGTCTCCTCTCACCTGTGTCCAGGTATCTATTTATAGGGACCCCAAGGATCTCCTCCTCACCTGTGTCCAGGAATCTATATATAGGGACCTCACAGGTCTCCTCCTCACCTGTGTCCAGAGATCTATATCTAGGCACACCAAAGATCTCCTCCTCACCTGTGTCCAGGGATCTATATATAGGGATCTCACGGGCCTCCCTCTCACCTGTGACCATGGATTTATATATAAGGACCTCACTGGTGTCCTTCTCACCTGTGTCCAGAGATCTATATATAGGGACCCCAAGGATCTCCTCCTCACCAGGGTCCAGGTATCCATATATAAGGACCCCACCAGGGTCCAGGGACCTAGATATAAGGACCTCACAGGTCTCCTCCTCACCAGGGTCCAGGAATCTATATATGGGGACCTTAAATGTCTCCTCATCACCTGTGTCTAGGGACCTATATATAAGGACCCCAAGGATCTCCTCCTCACCTGTGTCCAGATATCAGTATATAGGGACCTCACAGGTCTTCCTCTCACCTGTGTCCAGATATCAGTATATAGGGACCTCACATGTCTCCTCCCCACCTGTGTTCAGAGTTCTATATATAGGGACCCAAAAGATCTCCTCCTCACCTGTGTTCAGGTATCTATATATAAGGACCTCACCTGTGTCCAGGGACCTATATTAAGGACCTCACCTGTGTCCAGGGACCTATATTAAGGACCTCACCTGTGTCCAGGGATCTATATATAAGGACCTCACCTGTGTTCAGGTATCTATATATAAGGACCTCACCTGTGTCCAGGGACCTATATATTAGGACCTCACAGGTCTCCCATTCCCCTCCATATAACATTTACAAAACACTTAGAAGTCTCTTTTCCTGTAGTTGTGGCCTTTGCTCTCCGGCGGGGTAACAATGGATTGTTTATGGAACTCTCCAGTCAGCAGATGGAAATGCAGATATTAAGAATGAAGTTCATTTCAGCTAAATGTCCGCCCAGCCCGGCCAGCTCGGGGATTGTAACCGTGATCTGATTGTAATTCACAGAGATTGCAGCTTTGTTGGTCTCGCATGTAGCGGGATGGAGCGCAGTAATACAATTTATAGGCCTCACACTTGGGAACCCAATTTTTGTATTTCAGGTTCTGGAAATGTCAGATCTTGTTTGTCAGGGCTGATATTCATATTATCTGAAGATCGATTTCTTTGTAATGAACCTCAAATATCACTTAATAGGTCATTTAAATAAAAAACTGTGAACACGATATCTGTCCTCCGGCAGAGGTTCCCTAGGAAGGACAGTGATATCATTTCATTAATAAGAAGCCATAACCTGATATTCCGAAGGCTTGTGGTATTTCACACATTAAAGCTTGCCGTTCTGGCTGTTATTTTTTACCCTTTAAATGTTATGCAAGGGTCACCTTTGTGCCTGGAAATTCTGCAAATCACTTGCAAATGTTAATAGGAAGAATATTTGTTGCCATGAGATGTGATAGTTAGTAATTTACTTACTGTGTGGGTGTGGATGGAGCAGGGAAGGGTTAGGACCTCAGGTAAGTTATTATAATCAAGGTGCCACTTGGGCAGACAGTGAGAGGAGAATCTTCCCATTTATATAGCACCAACATATTACGCAGCGCTGTACAAAGTCCATAGTCATGTGACTAGCTGTCCTTCATAGGAGCTCACCATCTAATGTCCCTACCATAGTCATATGTCATTATTACAGTCTAAGGCCAATGTTGGGGGGAAGCCAGTTACCTAACTGCATGTTATTGGAATGTGGGAGGAAACCCACACAAACACAGGGAGAACCTCCATGCAGATAGTGTCCCGTCTGAGATTCCAACCTGGGACCCAGCGCTGCAAAGGCAGAAGTGCTAACCACTGAACCACCGTGCTGTCCAATCACCATGAAATGTCCAGGAAGGGGATAGGAAGTGGTAAAGTTGTGGATTTTCCTGTTCTTGTTGCCATCCTTGGTGTCAGGAAGTCTGCATAGATGGTAATTCTTCCATTTACATGGCTGAAAGTGAGAATTGTCAGATGTTAAAGCATGATCATATGTGGCAGAAATGTGGGGTTTCCACTCCCTCCTATGTTGAGGAATGGTTGTTCCAGGTGTAGGTGGGAATAAGTCAACACCTGCACCCCCGGCAAGGAATGTTTGCTCCACTTTTATGTAGGTGGCATCCTTTACCCCTTTTCTTGCAAAGCAGCTCATTCTGTCTAAAAAAAAGATCTCATTGTGCATTGAAAGAGCAATCTTAGCAAATAAATGCCCCCACATAGGGCAGATTCTACAGATCAAGATTTCCTATACCTTAGGCGATTGGGGCATTCTGAGGAGTATATGGAAGGGAGGAAAATAATTTTCCAAGGAGGATTAGAAGAGGTCGGGCACATGAAACTGGAGCAAGCCTTCCCCACATGTAGGGTGATAGGGGTATAAACATATTCCGCCATTGTATATGGAAAGCTTGCCATCTATGCAGACTTCCTGACACCGAGGATGAGAATATGGAAAGAGGACAGGGGGTCTGTGTATCCTGTTCCTGGGCAATGAATACATTTCAAGGTGAACGGGTGAACAGGTCTCCCTTACCTGTGCAGATATATTGGGGTATTTACCTGACACCCCTTACACCTGAAGAAGTGGCTTGGATAGGCTAAGACTCATCTTTATTATTACAGAACAAATCCGGCTGAATGTAACCAATTACCACAAGCTGGTCCCCTCTGTATGATGTGATAGGATTGGTCCAGGATGGTTCAAGTCATTGGATCAGCATGACAGCTGGACACTTAGCATTTTCAGGCCAGTCAGCAGGGAGGGGTTCTTGGTTCAAACACGCTAAAGAACATACGTGTCACACGTCAAATGTACATAGGGCACATGTAGAGGACACACAGGTCACATGACACTTGTGGAGAACACACGTCACATGTCACAGGTGTCACATGTCACATGTACATGGGGGAACATGTACAGGACAC
>NC_092869.1:700125-704853 GCF_032062135.1 Pyxicephalus adspersus
GTCACATGTACATGGGGGAACATGTAGAGGACACACAGGTCACATGACACTTGTGGAGAACACACGTCACAGGTCACATGTCACAGGTGTCACGTGTCACATATACATAGGGCACATGTAGAGGACACACAGGTCACATGACACTTGTGGAGAACACTAACGTCACAGGTCACATGTCACAGGTGTCACGTGTCACATGTACATAGGGCACATGTAGAGGACACACAAGTCACATGACACTTGTGGAGAACACTAATGTCACAGGTCACATGTCACAGGTGTCACACGTCACATGTACATGGGGGAACATGTAGAGGACATACAGGTCACATGACACTTGTGGAGAACACACGTCACAGGTCACATGTCACAGGTGTCACACATCACATGTACATGGGGGAACATGTAGAGGACACACAGGTCACATGACACTTGTGGAGAACACACGTCACAGGTCACATGTACATAGGACGCATGTGGAGAACATACATTTCACATGTCACACGTCACACGTCACATGTACACATGTGGAGGACACGCTTACTGGAAGACGCAGAGGTCAGCGAGCTCGTTCTTCGCATGTTTTATCAACAAATGGAGAAGAAACGCTGAGATGAGCAGCCAATAGTGGCCGATCCTGCCAGTCACATGTAGGGAGGCTCAGACAGGAAGGAAGCCCCTTCAATGACACTGTGACAGCCGCTTCCTGGGGAAAGGATTGTCAGGAGCTACTCTGTGCCATGAGTGCCACCATTCCAACATCTTCCTTATATTAACCAATGACGGGCCATGGGAGAAAGAATCTGCCCCCAAACTGGGTGGTAAATGATCCAAACTGGAAATCCCATTCCCACCTCCGATACTGCCAGACTTCACAATGACCTAACCTCCTAATCCAAGACTGCCCCAAGTACCCCCGACCCGTGGCCCTCACTGCCCTATCCATATTATTCTAACCTACCTGACCTAAACTCCTAACCTACCTCCAATACGGTCCTAACCTCCTGACTTACCTTCCATAATAACCTAACATTTATACTCACCCTTGATATTTGATCCTCCCAACTCACATCTCATATTGCCCTGACCCCTCAAACCACCTCTAATATACCCCCAACCATTCAAATCACATGTAATCTAGCTGTAAATACCCAACCCACTTCCGAAACTGACCTACCCTCCTACCCCAATTCCCGTCTGATACCCCCTGTGATACTGTCCTAACCTCCTACCCCATTTCCCTTTGATACCCCCTCTAATACTGACCTACCCTCCTACCCCAATTCCCTTCTGATACCCCCTGTGATACTGTCCTAACCTCCTACCCCATTTCCCTTTGATACCCCCTCTAATACTGACCTACCCTCCTACCCCATTTCCTTTTGATACCCCCTCTAAAACTGACCTACCCTCCTACCCCATTTCCCTTTGATTCCCCCTCTGATACTGACCTACCCTCCTACCCCATGATACCCCCCTGATACTGACCTACCCTCCTACCCCATTGCCTTTCTGATACCCCCTCTGATACTGACCTACCCGCCTACCCCATTTCCCCATGATACCCCCTCTAATACTGAGCTAACCTACCCAATTTCCCTTTGATACGCCCTCTGATACTGACCTACTCTCCTACCCTATTGCCCTTCTGATACCCCCTCTGATATTGTCCTAACCTCCTACCCCATTTCCCTTTGATACCCCCTCTAATACTGACCTACCTTCCTACCCCATTTCCCCATGATACCATGATACCCCCTCTAATACTGACCTGCCCTCCTACCCCATTTCCATTCTGATACCCCTTCTGATACTGACCTACCCTCCTACCCCATTTCCCCATGATACCCCCTCTGATACTGACCCAACCTTCCAACCAACCTTTAGTATTTTCTGCCCTCCCAACCCACTTCTGATCCCGGCCCATTCTCCCAATGTACCTCTAATGATGCCCCAGTACCCCCAAGCCTCCTGATGACTGCAGATCATATAATATCATTGTATTTGCTGTCCCATATTGCCGGCCCCTCATACATGTTCTGTGGTATTGGCCCGGCTGGGGCTTTTGGCAGCTGTTTCATATTTGATAAGTGGGTGTAATCCCCCCCCCCCACCTCCGGGGTCACCGTGTTTTCCATGTTCGTGTAATTGCAGCTTTCCAGGAATATCCCCATCCGTGGGGTTTTATTGTCGGGCCCCTGGTGAATATTTGTTTTTTATGTTTGATGTCCTGATGATGGTAACAGACCTTGAAGATCTATTGTTGTCTGCAGAAATGTCACCCGGGTACGTCAACCTTCCTGCAAACAGGGAGTCACATGACCGCACGGGGCCACACACTCAACACGCAGATCAGGAGGGCCCATTGTTCTACAAGGCAAACATTAAAGGGGACCTGTCAGGAACCGGCATTTCCTCAGTCACAAAGTGCAGGGGCTGACCCGTGTCAGGCATTTGTAAACCGTATTTATATGATGGCGCCATCTACAGGTGGTGGCCCCGATGATGCCTGAATAAAGATGGCTCCTTATATATCATGCAGCCAGTCATTATGTAGGGGGGGTTTCCTGCTTTCTGCAGTGTGAATATCCTCGCCTGTGCGAGCGATCGGTGAAACACGAAACCCGCATTAAGTTGTTGAACTGACGACTCCAATTAATTAGCCAAACAGGGCGCCGCACTGCCTTCTATCGCCTTCCAAACCGGCGTTTATTCCCAGCTGGCCGCTTAGGTGAATAAATTCTAATTACCCTGGCACCCCCCTGGATCTGCCCCCGTTGCTCACAAGCACTCTCATTACCTCTCTCTGTATTCATAGGAAATGCCAGGAGTGACGGCTGGCCATTGGGGGGCTGCGCCCTGGGGAGGACTCGGGGGGTTGTCTGAAGCCGATTCTCACACTGGGGGGGGTATGGGGGGTTATAGGGGAGCAAAGAGCACAATGAGCCTGCAGCAGTTCACACATCATGTAGATATTACAATAGAATTCACATGGATTCATTAAACTCAATAAAATCTGAAAGGAAATCTGCAGCTCCGACTCTAGGGGGCGCCGTAGTTTGATGAGCCACACGGGCAGATTGCCGCCAATTTTGCACCCAACCAACCAACCCAACGTCGATCGCCAGGCACTGCACACATAGAAATGGGATTGGGATGTTGGTCCAAAGTTAGTGTTGCATGGCTGATTGCGCATAGGAAAATCAGTCCGTCGTGATTGGTCGATGGGTCAAGAGGGACTTCTACTCTGGGCCCAATCTAAGGAGCTTAACACTTGCAATGCTGGAACTTTTACACATGTGGGTCCAGAAGTTTCTGATTGGCTGGGAGAGTTCACTTCCGGTGTGCATGCTCGGCCCCTCCAGCATCAATCAACCAATGAAAGAGTTCAGATTGGCACATGCAATATGATTCTCTCCTATCTAATATATATAAAAAACATGCCCGGTAAATTTATACTGTATGATCCATTGAATGAATCAATTTATCATTTTCGTCCAACCAATCAGAATTACGAGTCCAGAGCGACGCTTTGATTTCCCTGTAATCTGTGTTGGGTGATAACATGACCAGGTCACTCGCTGAGGATCATTGCAGTATGAGGTGCCCGCCGCTAAACTGGCAGCAGATGTTGGTGCTGCGAGTCGGGCTCTCAGAAGCACAGCCATGTGTTAATAATAGGGGACACGCCTCTCATTCCTGCACCTCTCATGCCTGCACTCCCCATCTCTGCACTCCCCATCTCTGCGCCTAATCCCTGCGCCTCTCATTCCTGCACCACTCATCCCTGTGCTCCCCATCCTTGTAACTCTCATCCCTGCGCCTCTCATTCCTGCACCACCCATCTCTGCGCCTAATCCCTGCCGCTCTCATTTCTGCGCCACTCATCCCTGAGCTTCCCATCCCTGTACCTCAAATCTCTGCGCCTCTCATTTCTGCGCCACTCATTCCTGCATCTTTCATTCCTGCACCACTCATCCCTGTGCTCCCCATCCCTGCGCCTCTCATCCCTGCGCCACTCATCCCTGCATCTCTCATTCCTGCACCACTCATCCCTGCGCTCCCCATCCCTGCGATTCTCATCCATGTGCCTCTCATCCCTGAGCTTCCCATCCCTGTACCTCAAATCTCTGCGCCTCTCATCCCTGTGCCTCTCATTTCTTCACCTCCCATCCCTGCGCCTCTCATTTCTTCACCTCTCATCCCTGTGCCACTTATTCCTACATCTCTCATTCCTGGACTACTCATCCCTGTGCCTCCCTTCCCCGCGCCTCTCATTTTTGTGCCTCTTACCCCTGCACTTCTCATCCCTGCGCTCCCCATCTCTGTACCCCATCCCTGTACCTCTCATCCCTGCGCCTCTCCTTCCCATCATACAATCCTTGCGCAATCTGGCGTTGGGCCGGCGTAGTGTCAGACGGAATTAGCAGATATTGAGCAATGTGGGGACCCCAGGGAGAGCCAGTGTGGCCCCCGCCCAGCACTGAATTATTCAATAAATCCGCACACACTTCTAATATAGAATGTGGCGAAATATAAAAGTAAAAGTAGGGGCTGCAGGTCCTGGGTGCAAAGGCTCCGATAGAAGCTGCTCCTTCCATAGGGGGGCTCTGTACAGAATTTTTGGGGTATCAGATGACAGCTGCTTGTATGATGTGCTCAGCATGGCCCCCATCACGTAGGGGCCCTGTGATATTTGTAGGCAGCATATGGGATGTTTGCCCTGGG
>NC_092869.1:705244-707936 GCF_032062135.1 Pyxicephalus adspersus
TGCGTAATATGTTGGCGCTATATAAATCCTGTTTAATAATAATAATAATTCTCCTTCACTGGTGGCAAAACCCTCTAAACATCAAATGCCCTCCTAACCGGTGAGAATTATTTTACCCCCCAGCAAATGTGGCCCCTAGGTGGGGCATTTTGACCCATCTGGCCCATAACTAATAGATATTTCTATATTGAAGTGAGATTCAGTTAGCATTTAATTGATTGGCCGGCCCAGGAGGTCCCGTTTTACATCCCCCTCTGCCAGTACGGTGACATTAAACCCCAACCCTGTGCGGTGTGCATCCCCGGTTATGCGGCAGGGAAATCAGGCTAAAGTAATGAGGCGTGGGAGCCGCCAGCATCCATTATTCATCAGGTAAACAGCAACCAATTAGCATTTTAAACACGCACATGAGAAGTGACACTGCTGGGCCGCACCGGGGGGACAACCGGTGTCATCTCTGTGTATGTGGCCCCCCGTGTCACTGATGGTGATTGTGTCTCATCAGCAGCAATCGTCTCTCTGAAGGATCATTCACATGATTGTGTGCTTCAATTCACGGCTTCCATTACCCTTTAGTTGTATTAATGGTATAGATTGAGCAGGACTTTCTGTGTGCCTGTGAATGGGACTGCAGCCTCTTGTCCCTGGAAATCTGGTGAACCCAGTGTGTCCAGGAGGCGGCATATCTGGTGGTGTGCAGGGTGGGTGATAGAGAGGGGCCGGCTTTCAGCTTAGGATTTTGGATTGGCATGTGAGTGGCAATGGTACAATGAAAGATCCAGACTGGGTCCAGTCCATGTGAAATGTTCCAGTTATATTGGACCCCCCAGTCCTGGTGTTCTGTTGTTCTGGTGCCCTCATACAACCCAGGGCAGATCTGACAAACACACCTCTGTGCTGGGCATTCCATCTGCCGGGTACCTCAATTGGTTGGTCTGCTTGGCATTTTCTACTTTGTACCATGCAGGGTCTCTGGTAGCACCCCCCTATACAAAATATGTTACTGGGTCCCTGTTGTTGGGTAGATGTTGTTGGGTGGGGGGTGTTGGGTGGATGGCATTGGGTGGATGTTGTTGGGTAGACGTTGTTGGGTAGAGGTTGTTGGGTGGATGTTGTTGCGTGAATGGTGTTGGGTGGATGGCATTGGGTGGATGTTGTTAGGTAGACGTTGGGTGGATGGCCTTGGGTGGATGAAGTTGGGTAGATGGTGTTGGGTTTGGTTGGTATGGCTGAGTTGGTTGGGTCACTGTAAGGTTCTGGAAGAAATGTTAATGGGTTGGGGTGCAATGGTTCTGGTTGGCAGGTATTCGGATGTTTAGTGTTTTTGTAAGCAGTACTGGATTGGACCCTGGGAGGGGGGTTCACTGCATTTTGGAGGCAGGACTGTGATTGGTTTTGAAAGGTATGGCTGTGTTGGGTCTTAGGGGACTGGATTATGTTGGGTTTTGTAGGGAGGGCTGTGTTGGGTCTTGGGGGGCAGGGTTGGGTGGAGGGGTGGGCAGGGTTTTATTAAGTTTTGGATGGTATGGCTATGTTGGGTCTTGGAAGACTGGATTATGTTGGGTTTTGTAGGGAGGGCTGTGTTGGGTCTTTCGGGGCAGGGTTGGGTTGGGTGGAGGGGTGGGCAGGGTTTTATTAAGTTTTGGATGGTATGGCTATGTTGGGTCTTGGAGGACTGGACTATGTTGGGTTTTGTAGGCTGAGTTGGGCCTGGGGGGTGTAAGCAGGGTTGTGTTGAGTTTTGGATCGTTGAATTGTATTAGGTCTGGTAGGTAGAGTTGGGTTCGGTTTCGTTTTTCATATCTGTGTTGGGTTTTTGGTGGAAGGTCTTTGTTGGCTTATGGGTGATGTGTTGGGTCCATCCCTCTTTTGAGATCATAGGGTTGTGTTCGGTCCCAAGTTGTCAGAATTGCTTTGGGTCCGGTACAATATATGGGTCATGTAAGTACGTGTGATGTCCTTGTGCCATTGTTTTACATACTTATTATTATCACCACCAATTCTACACATTCAGAGTGCGATGTTCCTCAGGTGGTTCCTCAGGTGTTCGGAGGCGGATAGCCGGTTCTCGGCCAGACCTTGGCTGTCCTGCTGGGTTATGGATGGGGCCGATCAGTATTGAGAAGGTTCTGGGCTTTCCTTCCCTGTCCCAGAAGAATGAGTTAAGTTCCATTGAGCAGAATATTCGTTGCCGGCATCAGAATTCCAGTCAGATAGAAGGGCTGAGGTTCTTGAAGGCTGAGAGCGGGTTGGGTCCTCCACATTGTCGGAGAATTCTGAAGATGGAGAACGTGAGAAACTAATAAATGAAACTCTGACAAAGAGAATTAATGACACCCAGCTGTACGGCTGAAGCCAAAAGAACTCAAATTGCTTCCATGTTTCTCTTGCTGACACTTCATAACAAATTCACCTCCCGCACCTGGCCGGCTTGATGGCTCTCAAACTCCAAGTACCCATCAATGCCGCTTCCTTTCAATCCTGCCAGGCAAATGGCTGAACCTATTAATTGGGGTAATTATTTTCTTGTGGGGCCGGGTTCTGAAGCCAGGTCGCCTGGTTTTCATCCTCCGTAGTCATTGCTGTGCCGAGCAGTAAATCCTAAGTGAATTTGTAAGTGAATCTCATGATTTCAAGTGTTTTTCTTCACTGACAATGTGAACTCAGCCAATCCATGGGGCAATTATATCTA
>NC_092869.1:708072-712288 GCF_032062135.1 Pyxicephalus adspersus
GATTGCTATTTAGGTGACATTGGATCCTCATTATACATAGAAATATACAATATATCACTGAGGTATTTGTGGCCCTGATGAAGCAAGAGGGGAACGCCTGCAACGTGTTGGCTTGAATAATATTAAATCTGGGTGTCATACATAGAATTATACAACACAGACATGAAATCCCCCATTCCTATACCTCCATCATTGTGGTATTTGTGGCCTTGGTGAAGCAAGGGGGGGACCTGTGAAATGCGTCTGATTGAATAATATTAAATCTGGATGTCATACATAGAAATATACAATACATACAGGGAAGCCCCCATTCCTATACCTCCTATCATTGTTGTGGCCCTGGTGAAGCAAGGGGGGTACCTGTGAAATGCCTCTGATTGAATAATATTAAATCTGGGTGTCATACATAGAAATATACAACACAGACATGAAATCCCCCATTCCTTTACCTCCTATCATTGTTGTGGCCCTGATGAAGCAAGGGGGGAAACCTATGAAACGCGTTGGCTTGAATAATTTTAAAACTTGGCATCATACATAAAAATATACAATACAGAGAGGAAATCCCCCATTCCTATAGCTCCTATCATTGTGTAATTTGTGGCCCTGATGAAGCAAGGAGGGAACCCCCTAAAACGTGTTGGCTTTCCATCATATATGGAATCTTAGCAGCACACATGCAGATTTTGGCACTTTTGTAGCTGTTCCAGATAGGGGACTGTGAAGTCGGGGTGACTGCACTGAGCCCTGCTAACCCCAATCCCCCCATTTCTCTCCTGTCTTTCAGTTATCTACATCTGCTGTCCCCCGGACGACCTGCGCCAACTCATGCTGCAAGCTTTGCGCAAAGGCCTGTGCTCCGGTGACTACGTCTTCTTCTACATAGACAACTATGGCGCCAGCCTGCAGGGTGACATCTTCCCCGACTACCGGCGACCCTGGTACAGAGGTGACGACGACGATGACAAGGCCAGGGAGGCGTTTAAGGTAAGTCGCTAGGGTCGTGTGCAACATCCCAGCTAATTGGGGGATTTGGAGTTAATCTTCATTTCAGATTGGTACACCGCTGTTTATGTGTCGAGGGCCCCGGGCCCTCCAAATTTCCGCACTTTGTGACTCATGCATTCTGACAGACGAGGGATGCAGGGGTTTGTCAGAGGAAGGGATGAAACGCTGCGGGCAGAGACAAGACGGAGCATAGAACAGGAAATAATGGATGAGAGAGATGAAATTTGTGGGGAGAGGGTGAAGAAATTCATGAAAATATGGAACAGCAAAACTGTAACGACTGAATACCAAGTAGGGGTTTAATGTGAGGCTCGTGTGTTCTCATACGTTCCCTGGTGGGGGATTGGTCGCAGTGCCGTGGCATTTGACATAAAAGATGCGGTGCTGGTAGGTGACCATAGGTCTGTGACAGTTCTAAAAAACGGCATCTCCTCCCCCCATACACACTGAACTGGAACACCCTGTCACCCGTGACATCTGTGGAAGCATCTGATAGGTCGATGCCCCCTGCGGATTCCGGCCCCCCAGGTGCCCATCTGTCATTCACCAGTGCTCTGTGCAATAAATCAGCACGGCTAACTGGAGGCAAAAATGTTATCAAGAGAAGGTTATCAGATTTCAAGTGTCCTATGTACCCTAATTGCCCCTTTGTCCCTTCACTGTACCCCAATTTCCCCCCTACTGTACTTTACTCCTCCCCACTGTACCCCCAATTCCCCACTCTGTCCCTCTATTGTACCTCAATTCCCTTTATTGTACCCCTATGAACCACTCTCCATCTATTCTAAACCCCAATCCTTGCTCTCCCCCTCCACTGTACCCCCAATTCCCCCCCTGTCCCTCTAAGGTACCCCAATCCCCACTCTTCTATCTATTGGTATTTTCTTTATTGTACCCTCATTACCCACTCTTATTTTATGACCCAATGTTTTTTTATATACCCAATCCTCCCCATCTACCTCTATTGTACCCTATTCTCCCCTTTGTCTTTCTAAAATACCCCAGTCCCCTTCTATTTATTATACCTTAATCCTCGATGCTTTCCTCTATTTTATCCCATTTCCCCCCTCTGTTCTTCGACTGTACCCCAATCCCCATTCTGTACCACTCCTGTATCCCACTTCTCCTTCTGACCCTATTTGTAACCCAATCCCCCAAAATGTGTTTCTTCTATACCCCAATTCTACCCTTGTCTTCTATTGTACCCCAATCCCCCTTCTGCCCTCCTACTGTATCTGTAGAACCAGCTCAGTTCCTGTAATATACCCAATCATTTCTCTGCCCCTCTATTGTACACCTAATCTCTTTATTGTACCCCCATTACCCACTTTTTAATATTACCCCAATCCTTCCTCTCTCAATCTATGGTACTCCAATCCCTCTCTCTATTGTACCCCAAATTCCTATAGTCCAAATCCCCCTATTGTCCCTTCATGATACCCTAATTTATGTACACCAATTCTCTTATACACTAATACCCTTATTATCCACTCTTCTTTTTAATTATTATTATTATTATTATTATTAATAAACAGGATTTATATAGCGCCAACATATTACGCAGCGCTGTACATTAAATATTTTTAATATACCCCAGTTCTCCCTCTGTCAAGCTATTGTACCCCAATCCCATTTCTGTCCCCCTATGTACCCTCATAATGCACTTAGGTACTCTAGTATACCTGAATCCCCCTCCTGGGCATCTGTTGTACCCTCATGTCCCCCTCTGCCCTTCAATGGCACCCAAATCTATGGTATGCTACTCTATTGTACCCCAAACCCACCTCTGTCCCTTATACACCTATACTTCAGTCCCTTTTCTGTTCTTCAATTATCTCCAAGTCCCCCCTCCAATCTCACTTTTGTCACCCTATCGTACCCTCATTGTGCCCTCTGTCCTTCTATTGTACTCTTATACCTTTTTTTTTACCCCTTCTGTTACTCTCTTGTACCCCAACTCCCTTTGTCCCTCTTTTTTTACCCCAATATCCTTTCTGTTCCTCAGCTGTACCCCAATTCCCCCATCCTTCTTTTGTAACCCAATTCTACGTCTGATATACCCCAATATCTGTTCTGAAGGCCCATCTGCCCTTCTATGGCCACCATCACTTTCATTACCAGTAAAGATCACATTGTAGCATTAAAAGGCCACTCCATCCAGAGATAATATTACAGTAATGGGGGAGGTCCGGTGGGGGTATTGGGGTACCTTCAGCTTCTGCCCCCTTCATCTAATCCCCCTGTACATCTGATTAATATGATTTCTTCTTGTCTCTCCTGGTCAGTCAGTGATGATTATCACCTACAAGGAGCCGGAAAACCCCGAATACTCGGAATTCCTGGAAGACCTGAAGAGCTACACCCCCAAATTCAACCACACGCTGGAGAGCACCCTGGTAAGTGCCAGAATGGGGGGGGGGGGATATTGCTGCCAGTGGTGTGTGCCCCCCCCACCATACTTATGTAACAATGTAATACCATAATGGATCCTAGTGGGAGGAGCTCTTCCTGCTATTGGTGGTCACAGCAGGGAGGGCTTCATTGATTGGGCAATAAATGGTTGGTAGATGCTGGGGGGTAATCAGGTATACAATCGATATCTGGGAGGTATTGAACATATAGTGGGTCATGTATTGGTTGATCAGGGTATGGTCAGCGTAACGGAAAATCACCAAAACCAATCTGCCCCGGGTGAGCACTAAGCCTGGCTTTGCTTGTACCTTGTTCCGTGCCACATTGCCCCGACCCCCTCCATGGCCATAACTTGGCGTTAGTTGGGCCCAGGGGTCATGGAGTGCTGACGTCAGCAGGAAAAGACTCATTATCAGGCGGGGGGCAGAAGACAAAGAGATAAAATCTGGGCCGGGATCCAGTGCAGGCCCGGAGTGTCCCAATATATCAGAGTGTGCCGTGTGCCAGGTGCTGGACCGGCCCAGAGGTGTGATTACCCGGGACTGTGAGCGTGCAAAGACAATGCCACAGGAAGCGCTGCCCTGCCAAGATTTGTGGCTCATGACCTCCTCCATGTTGTTTACAGATGAACACAGTGGCTGCGGCCTTCTACGATTCCGTCATGCTCTAGGCCCACGTGGTCAACGAGACCAGAACCAAGGGGGAGAACATCAGGAACGCTTCCACCATCATCAGACACATGTGGAACCGAACTTATTATGGTAAGTGGGTGGGGCTGGAAGGGGAATATCTGCCC
>NC_092869.1:712696-733125 GCF_032062135.1 Pyxicephalus adspersus
TCTGTCCCTCTATTCAACCCCAGTCACCCCTCTGTCCCTCTAATCAACAACAGGGACCCCCCTGTCCCTCTATTCAACCCCAGTCACCCTCTGTCTCTACAGTACCAAATTCAGCCCTCTGGCCCTCTATTTAACCCCAGTGATCCTCTGTTACTCTATAGTACCCCTGTGACTCCTCTGGCGCTCTAATGTGTCCTAGTGACCCCTTTGAACCTCTGTGTTACCCATGTGACCCCTCTGTTCCTCTATTGTACCCAAATGGCCCAAGTGCCCTTTTATGGTATGCAAGTTACCTTTCTGGCCCTCAACTTGTGACCCCTGTCTCCCTATGGTACCCCTGTGACTCCCTGTCCTTCCATTGTACCCAGTGACCCCTCTTTCTCTCTAATCAACCCCAGTGACCCCCTCTGGCTCTCTATGGTATCCTTATGACTCCTCTGTCCCTCTATTTTACCCCAGTGACTGCTCTGCCCATCTATTATACTCCAATCTCCCACTCACCTACTGTACCCCAGTGACCCCGCTGTTTAACTTAATACCCCACCTGTCCCTCCACTGTGTCCCTATGCGGTATGGCCCCCTTCTCTGCCCTTAATATACCCCAGTGACCCCTCCAATTCTCTATTGTTCCCCAATACCCCTCAGTGCCCCTATTTTACCCCAACCCCCCTTTGTGCTACTTCTGTACCCTGCTGACCTCTATGTCCTTCTCTTATCTCACAGTGACCCTTCTATTGAACTCTAATTTTCACCCTGCCTCTCCATTGTACCCCAGTCCCCCCTCCGTTCTCATCTATAATCCAATATTCTATCTGTACCCCCTGTTCCTGCCCCATTGGCCCCTCTTTATGTGTGTGGTAGAAATGTTTGGATCTACCTGTCCTGTATATTTTTGTCTCTTATTCTGCTGGTGGGGGTGAGGCAGCGTATAAAGGGCCAGTCCGGCCCATAGAGATATTCCAGCTATAGGTGGAGTACGATGCCTTGAATCTCCTGCTTGTTAGATTCCCCCAGCACAAAGTTCTACATAAACCCATAAATTCCCTCCGGCGGGGTCATGCCCTGTACTGTCCTCTGCATCCATTCTTCTGGGTTCCTGAACGTACAGGAAGCAGCTGGGCGCTGCCAGGTCAGGCCGACGCTGATTACAGCAGATGCAAACACTAATATCTTCCTTCCTTCTCCGGGAATGTGTCCCCCCCCCCCCCCATTACCCCTAAACGCCTAAGGACAGAACCATGGAAACATCAAAACCGCTGCAATACCTACCTCCTGTCCAGTGCTGTCATCTCCTGCAGACCACACCCACTTTCTGTGAACCAAGGGCCTCAAAGACCCTCCCCCCTGGGGGTATATCATCAAACCTGCCTGGGCTCAATACACAGTGCCATGTTGTTATGGGACTGGGATATGAAAAGGAGTCAAAGGAGGGAAATTGGGGTATTATAGACTTTCAGAAAGTGGAACAGGGATATAATGGAGGGGCAAAAGGGGGATTGGGGTATCACAGAGGGACTGAGAGGGGGTTGGGGTACAATGGAGGTAAAGAGAGGGGATTAGGGTAAAGAGGAGAGATGGAGGAGGATTGGGGTAGAAGAACAGGGATTGTTTCATAGAAGGACAGAGGGGGATCAGAGTGTAATAGAGGGGGGCATAGAAGGGATTGGGGTATAAGAGAGAGGAAGAGGGGCGATTGGGGTAAAGAGGAGACACAAAGTGGGGGACTGGGTTACGAAAAGGAAAGGGGAATAAATAGGGTATAATATAGGGTCAGGGGTGGGTGGGGTACAATAGGGAGGGAATTTGGGGTACAATTGGAAGACAGAAGGAGAACTGACAGTACAACAGGGGGACGAAGGGGGGGGTAAACTGGGGTATGGAGGGGACACAAAGTGGGGCTAGGGTTTGCAGCATTCAGGACCCCCCACTGCTGGTGGAAGAGGTGCTGTCACTGGACACCAATGGAGCAAGGGTATTGGGGGGAATGGGGTAAAACCCTGGAGTAATAAATAGTAGTAGTAAATAATAAATCTGGGTGATGAGCAATGCTGAGCCCACATATCAGATTCCATGATCACAAAGCGTTGACTTCTTTTTCCCAGGCTCTTAATTTGGGCTTAAAAGGTGAATGCGCCTTTCATCCTGCGTGGTACCAACCAGGTGATTCAGAGAGTATGGAGTCTGTATGGGGTTCATGAACACACCGGGTCCCATTTCTCCAAGAACATGGAGTGAGTCACATGATCATTCATACTTCCAAGTATTGAGTTAAAGAAAGATGATAAGGGGGGGGGGGGGCACATTTCCTTTAAGGGAGGCAGCACATGGAGGGGGAGCAGTGACACCCCTAGTGCCTAGGGAGCCCAGTGCAGGGGACCCCGATGGGCTTTCATGGCTTTACAAATATTCGGTATCCATTTCCTTTAACGAGATGGATGTTATGGTAGCTGAATGTGAGCAGTAATACCCCCTCCCCTCGTCCCACTCCATTATCCAAGTCGCTTCTCAGGATAACAGCCCTATTTAGGGTAATTTTCCCTCCATTATGTGGCTCCAACACACCAATCAGCTCAGACCTCTCTGGTGATGTGCGAGCTGGCGCTGCTTAACCCGTTCTGTCCCATAAGAGGAGCACCATTCCCCGGCCTGAACTGAGGAAACATTTCACAGGCTTCTTATACCAGGCCTGGACATTGCAGGGATTCAGCAGACATCATTTGGTCCAGACAGGTCCTCTTTACCCCTGCATTCACCTTGGTGTACAGTTACAAACTGCACGACTGTCACAGCCTATTTACTAACAATGGTTTTGGGAGGGGACCAATGCCCCCATGTCTTTGCTGCTCTCATGTCCGTAGCTCATGTCATTAGCTATCATGTCCTCATCAGCCATCGTGTCCCCATCAGCCATCATGTCCCTATCAGCCATTATGTTCCCATCAGCCATCATATCCACATCAGCCATCATGTCCCTATCAGCCATCACATTCTCATTAGCTGTCATGTTCTCATCCACCATCATGTCCCCATCAGCCATCATGTACCTATCAGCCATCGTATCCCCATCAGCCATCATGTCCCTATCAGCCATCATATTCCCATCAGCCATCGTATCCACATCAGCCATCATGTACCTATCAGCCATCATGTCCACATCAGCCATCATGTTCTCATTAGCTGTCATGTTCTCATCCGCCATCATGTCCCTATCAGACATTGTGTCCCTATCAACCATCATGCCCCCATCAGCTGTCATGTCCTCTTCAGCCAATTATTTTCCCTGTCATTGGAGCTATCCCCATCAGCCATCGTGTCCCTATCAGCCATCGTGTCCCTATCAGCCATCATGTCCACATCAGCCATCGTGTCCCCATCAGCCATCATGTTCTCATTAGCTGTAATGTTCTCAGCCACCATAATGTCCCTATCAACCATCATGCCCTCATCGCTATCATTTCCCCATCAGCCATCATGTCCCCATCAGCTGTCATGTCCTCATGGGCCATCATGTCCCTATCAGCCATCACGTCCCTATGAGTCATCGTGTCCCTATCAGCCATCATGACCCCATCAGCTGTCATGTCCTCTTCATCCATTATGTAGTTCCCCTGTCATTGGAGGTATCCCCATCAGCCATCATGTCCACATCAGCCATCGTGTCCCCATCAGCCATCATGTTCTCATTAGCTGTTATGTTTTAAGCCGCCATAATGTCGCTATCAGCCATCATGCCCTCATCGCTATTGTTTCCCCATCAGCCATTATGTCCCCATCAGCTGTCATGTCCTCATGGGTCATCGTGTCCCTACCAGCCATTATGTTCCTATCGGCCATTATATCCCTATCAGCCATCGTGTCCCTATCAGCCATCATGCCCCCATCAGCTGTCATGTCCTCTTCAGCCATTATGTAATTCCCCTGTCATTGGAGCTGTCACAAGGGCTGTTCTCCTGTAGAGTTCTCATGTCTGTCCCTCTGTCACAGGGGTGTCGGGATTCACAAAGATCGATGACAATGGTGACCGAGAGAATGACTACTCGCTGTGGGACATGTCTGAGACGGGTGAAAACTTCCAGGTGAGACAGGCAGGTGGTGGTTGAACGCGGACTGTGATTGGCTCTGACAGGTGACCATCATTCTGTTTCTTGCAGGTTGTGGCAGTTTACAACGGAACTCAGAGGAGCATCAACAGGGTGCCAGGCACAGAGATCCACTGGCCGGGGGGTACAGTGCCCAGGGACGTGCCACCCTGCGGGTTTGACAACAATAACCCCGAATGCATGAAAAGTAAGGGAAGGGGCTGAATGGGTTCATCCATACGTGTGGAGCTCAGACTTCCTGTGATTTTCTGAATGTGACAACGTATCCATACCCAAATTATTATTATCAGAGGCACCTGATTGGCTGGAAGTAATCAGAGTGTATAGCTGGGTAACAATGTATCCATTCCAGAATAGAAGATGTGTATAGAGATATTGTCCAGCATGATGGTCATTATCCGTGGCAGATCTTACCGATATTCATAATGCTACTTGTGTTTCCTCTCCCAGCCAGCTTCTCCGTCCTGGAAGTGACCTCCATTGTGATCTGCTTCATCCTCCTGGCCATCGCCATCTCCTCCATCTTCATATACAGGTACTCTTCTTCTGGGGGGATGGGGGGGGTACATAGCAAACCCGGGTCTTGTTACTATAGGAGTTGAGGATTGGATTCACCGCTGGGCTTCAGTGAACCGATTGAGGACTTCTCCGACGTCTCCAAGGCAAATTTCACCTTAATTAGTAGAAACGGATGGGGGAAGTTGGGCTAACAGTGCAATCTGGTGCAATGATCTGTTTCACCGTAAAAACAAATAGAAGGGGAAATTAGGATTGGCATTGACTATAAAATCCTTAAGGGGGAAAAGGTGATTAACCCAGGGGTACTCTGGGGGCATTTCCCCAACAATATCCAATATAAGGGGGCATTTCTCCACTGACTACCAATCTAGGGGGGCATTTTCTATTGACCTCCACTGTAAGGGAGAATTTCTCCACCCACTGCCAGTATAAGGGGGCATTTCTCCACCGACCTCCAATCTGGGGGGGCGTTTCTTCACCGACCTCCAATGTAAGAGGGCATTTCTCCAACAACCTTCAATGTAAGGGAGCATTTCTGCACGGACCTCCAATGTAAGCGGGCATTTCTCCACAGACCTCAAATGTAGGGGGCATTCTCCAATGACCTCCAATGTAAGGGGGCATTTCTTCAAAGACCTCCAATGTAAGGGAGAATTTCTCCATGGACCTCTAATATAAGGGGCATTTCTCCACTGACCTCCAATGTAAGGAGGCATTTCTCCACCGACCTCCAATATAAGGGGGCATTTCTCCACCGACTTTCAATGTAAAGGGGCAGTTCTCCACTGACCTCAAATATAAGGGGGCATTTCTCCCCCGACTTTCAATGTAAGGGGGCACTTCTCCACCAACCTCCAATGTAAGAGGGCATTTCTCCAACGACCTTCAATGTAAGGGAGCATTTCTCCACAGACCTCGAATGTAGGGGGCATTCTCCAATGACCTCCAATGTAAGGGGGCATTTCTCCAACGACCTCCAATGTAAGGGGGGTTTTCTCCACCGACCTCCAATAGAAGGAGACATTTCTCCTCTAACCCCCAATATGTAAGGGGGCATTTCTCCAACGACCTCCAATGTAAGGGGGGTTTTCTCCACCGACCTCCAATAGAAGGAGACATTTCTCCTCTAACCCCCAATGTAAGGAGGCATTTCCCCACCGACCTCCAATGTAAGGGAGCACTTTTTCACTGACCTCCAATATAAGGGCGTTTCTCCACAGACCTCCAATTTAAGGGGGCATTTCTCCACCTTCCTCCAATGTAAGGGGGCATTTCTCCTATGACCTTTAATATAAGGGGCCATTTCTCCACTGAACGCAGATTCCTCATGTTCAGACTGTTTTAGGTGGACCATAGGACAATATTATTTAGCACTGCTCCTAATTTGGAGAAATCGTGGACACCCTTGGGCTGTTGCTGACCTACCTGCAGGCGATAAGAGCTCCCGGTGGTCAGAGATGCTGATTATAACGTCAGCTTGTTAGTCTGTACCTGCAGGCAGCCAGTCCCTTGGGTGAAGATATTGCATATGTGCCAGTGGCAGAGATGGGCCAGGATTGCAGCACTGATGATCCGGGTCACCTCATTCCCCATTAGTATTTGTAATATGTAAAGGTAATGGAATGTACTCTGTGCCAGCCGCTTCTAGCAGTTGCTTCGCACTGATCGGGGTCTTCTCTCTGTCTCTTGCAGGAAGCTGCGGCTGGAGAAGGAGCTGGCAGCTGAGCTGTGGAAAGTACGTTGGGAGGACATCCAGACCAGCAACATGGAGAAGAACCTGCGCCGTGCCGGGAGCAAATTAACACTGTCATTGGTAACTGCCCCAGTCATATCCCCTGCCTCCATACCAACAACTTGATCATGGTTCTGACATCAGAAACATCCATCTCTGCATGCACTGTATCAGCCATATAGAAGCCTTCTTTGGGCTTCTTTAGAATGTGTTGCACACAACAAGTAAAATCGGGAACCTACTAATAACAAAAGCCATCCTCTCACTGCCATCGCACAGACTACTCCATTCTTCTGTTGTCCTGTCTCTGGGCTGAGCTCACAAAAGAAAAAAAAGTTTCAGAACCCAACTGTCATCTGAATGGTCAGAACCCAACTCCTATCTGAATGGTCAGAACCCAACTCTTATCTGAATGGTCAGAACCTAACTCTCATATGAATGGTCAGAACCCAACTCTGATTCTCTCATCCTCGTAGTCAGAACCCAACTCTCATCCTCATGGTCAGAACCCAACTCTTTGCCTCTTGGTCAGAACCTAACTCTCATCCTCATGATCAGAATCCAACTCTCATTCTCATGGTCAGAACCTAACATTTGTCCTCATGCTCAGAACCTAATTCTCAGCCTCTTGGACAGAACCCAACTCCCATCCTCATGTTTAGAACCCAATTCTCATCTTAATGGTCAGAACTCAACTTTCATCCTTATGGTCAGAACCCAACTCTCCTCAATGTCCATCACATCATGAGGTCTTTCCATAGCAGGACCAGAAAGAGACACAGCATTCATTACAACCCAATCCTTGCATCGTCACCCCCAGTTGTTTACTCCATTAAGCCACCTCACCATTTCACAAGTCCACCATGATCCATTGTAGATGTTTGTGATCTTTGTGAACTATCTTGCAATTTTTGTCATTTTATCTCTAGAGAGGCTCCAATTATGGCTCCCTGCTCACCATGGAGGGTCAATTCCAGGTTTATGCCAAGACGGCGTACTACAAGGTAATTGTATGACCATTGGATCGACTGTAACGGGAGAGATTATCTTCAGCACTCTGACCATAATGTCATTCCCTGGAGGATGGATCTCAGGGTCCAATATGGCACAGTTCTGTAATCTTATCAATGACCTTTCATCTTACAAATTGATATTTGGTATTTCCTGTCACAATTTTATTTTCCATTTATTCCTCTAGGGCAATGTTGTTGCTGTGAAATACTTAAACCAGAAGCGCATCGAACTGACTCGAAAGGTCCTCTTCGAGCTGAAATATGTAAGCATTTTCTGGGGTTTTGGGATGATTTATGGGGATCTGTCACAAAAGAAACAGTTGCTGATAAATTTACACATTTATGTGCCAAGCTCTTGAACCTGGTGCCACCCAGAAATATCATGCCACCCATACCTGGCAGCTTGTGCCTTGTGGTAGCAAACACTGAGACACATTAGGCACCCCACACCCCTCATATTCCCCAGTATCACAGTCACAGAGGGGAATGATACCTGTGTATCATTGGATTAATCCAGAATATTCCTAATCTTCCAGTAATTACCAAGGCCGAGGGTGCAAACCTCCTCCTTTGCTCCCCATCTTTGTACAGCCATTGTCCAGGGTCACCATCTACTTCATGCGCGGACTGGCTCCAAGAAGGTTCTGAAAGGGGCTAGTTCTTGGGTTGAAGAAGAGGAAGAGAGGTTTTAGCTACTTCTGCAGCCTTTGAATTTGTATCCTGCTACAAGGCTACAGTCTGATCACTAGGGTGCTGAGACTGAGGAAATGCTTCCTCCTGTCTGCAGCAGACTGATGATCTGATTATCTTAGCCTATGCAGTCATTGAATGGAGTCCCAGGACAGCTTTTGATTGATAGAAGTTGGTACTTTTCTGAAACACTGTTTCTGTACATTGTGACGTGTCAGAGACTTCAATACATGGATTTGACAGGTCCTCTTTAATACACACGTACATGATGTAGTTGATTATCACCACGAGCGGGCCGATCAGCCGTGCTGCTCTCGAAACTCTTTAACTTTCTGGCCGCATTGAAGCTAAATTCTTTCCCTCCAGCTGTTGTGCTCCGACCCGCCTTGGCATCTGGGGGCCATCCCGCTGTTGACACTTCCTTGGCTCGGGGTCGCAGGAATTGTTGCTGACACAACACAAAACTCTCTTGTTAAACATAAACAGCCTTGTTTGTTGTCGTTTTATTGAGTGCGCTGGCAGGAGCCCCGCGCTCCCCGCTGCTTAACCCAGGGCGGCCGGTTACAACAACCTTCTCATGGAAGCCCCATGGAGGGGCCCCTGGGTGCCTCCGCTTCTAAAAAGCCATACACCTTTTAAGAGCTGGACGGGTTGCCAAATGAAAAATCAATCTCCCCTAATGAAAAGTGCGCCGAGCGCCCACGGCCGCTACTGACTGAATAAAAATTAAAGGACCAATTCCCAATTTTCACCTTTTAGTTTAATATTTTGGAAGGGCAAACATGGGTGATTGGTGCTCAATGGGAAGGTGCTGAATAAATTGAAATGGCGATTGAACAACAGATGGAAAGTGCCGGCCCAGCTGGAGGTCAGGTGGTTGTTTTAACATAAGCAGGCGGTATGTTTAATGAATAGTTTTCTACTTTGTAATGGATAGTTGTGCGGAGCCCCAGAACCGGCCATTAACCTTCTCCGATCAGTGCTCAGACCCCACACAGCTCCTGTGTGGTCTCAGGGAAGGAAATCTTTTTACTCCAACAGCCCCCAGTAAATTATCCTTAATCACAGATTTGAGGGCTGTGTGGGATTGAACCCTTATCGGAAATCAATGCACAGCGTGGAGATGGACTGTTAAGGGATGAAAGGCATCAGACTGGGTCCACGTAGCCTGGAGAAAGGAAACCGGCTGCCTTTATAACATCACTGTGGTGTTCAATCTGTAGGCTGAATGGACTGCTTTGGCTCCTTGACATTCAATTTACATGGTGGCTATGCATTGGTCATTTGGGTCCTAAACAGGACCATTCCATAGCCGAAAACTTATATCAGCTCCTCCAAGAATTGTCTGAATTCAGATAAGGTCCCAAACCTCACACAGCTCTGTACAAGGAGCTGAAGGTTCCGTGTTCACCAATATGGGCCAGGTGGCTGAACAAGACTTGGTGAGCTATGGCTGTGCTCTACAGGTTGCAGTGTTGTGGTGGTCAGTAACCATTGCAGCTGCCCACTGAAGAAGCCAATGGTCTCATTTAGTAGGGTAAATGGCAGTATGGTTGGGGGTGACTTTCCATTGCCCAAAGGGTTGAACTGCCCTTTCCTGCTTTTCCAAATTTTCCACCCTCATCCAACTCTCTCTCTTCTCCGTTGCTCCGACTGTCTCTTTTTGCTGTGCCGCCGGTACCCTTGTCTGTAACATTTTCTGTGTCCTTCGCTCTCTCATTCTGCTCCTGAAAGCTCTTGTTAATGTTATTTGCAAGGCCCAATATTAATCAGAACATTCACTGACATTTCCCTGGTGTTTGCAATGTTCAATCGCCCCCTCCCCGCGGACAGACTGCTGAAGAGATATATCCACATTTAATTCAGCACCATCACCGAGCTCCTCTGCACAGACCAATATTAGCCAGATCTCTGCGCTAACACAAACACATTTATTTCCAGCAAGAAGGAGAAACGTGAAGGTTACATCAAATAGGGAAAGGGGATCAGCCGGCGGGGAGAAAATGCTGGCAAATCCTTCATTTAATCCATGTATATTCCTCCGCAGATTGCTCAGCAGTGGCAGAATGATTGCCAATCTGAGGCACAAGTATGGAGATCACATAACTCTTCCCAGTGACTGAGCAGTAAATCAAGGATGAGGATGACAGCCCGGAATATTGCGGTGCTCATGGGTTCCACTTTAAGGATGTATGAGGGGGCAGGGCTGTGATACACAAAGATAGTTAGAGATTTGCACTGACACAAGTATGGAAAATGTTGTCACTCCGATCATTATATGATTGTAAGCTCCTCGGGGCAGGGTCCTCTCCTCCTGTGTCACTGTCTGTATTAGTCTGTCATTTACAACCCCTATTTAATGTACAGCGCTGCGTAATATGTTGGCGCTATATAAATCCTGTTTATTAATAATAATAATAATAATATGTGTCTAATCTTTATTCTACTTACAGATGAGGGACGTACAGAATGAGCACCTGACGCGATTTGTTGGGGCGTGTACAGACCCTCCCAATATCTGTATCCTGACTGAGTACTGCCCCCGAGGGAGCCTGCAGGTGAGACACAATCAGACCCTGCAATATATTCTGCAGATTATCTCATCACTGACCCCTAGTGAAATATTCCTCTATCCCACCCTCCCCCTAAAAATATTCTGTAGAAATTTGGTGTTCATGATAACCTTTTTTATATTTTGTAGGATATTCTGGAAAATGAGAGCATTACCCTGGACTGGATGTTCAGATATTCATTGATAAATGATATTGTTAAGGTGAGGAAAGCTTGTGTCAGGGACATTTGTCTTCACAATTCTAATCATGTCAATCAAACTCTACCTTAGACTGGCCATCTTTAAATGGAATCATCATTAAATCCTCACCTAATGGATGTTCGTTAATATGGATACTAGGGCATTAGAGGAAGCCAATGGGAACTCTGTATAGACAAGAGTATAACCTTATCATGAAACTGATATGAATGGTCCATATGGAGGTATTATTATTAATAATGATAATAATATGGGGGTAATGTACCCTGGCATGATCAAAGTGGGTTCAGCTTGATGGAGAACGTCCCATTTCCCTTTACTGCAGGGGGTGCTGGAGAAGGATTCATTGATTTCCCCTCTCTTTATAGTTCTCTATGTCTTTGTTCCTTTGGGTTGACTGTCTACTTCTCTTCCAGGGAATGCTCTTCTTGCACAATAGTGTCATTGGGTCCCATGGGAACTTGAAGTCCTCCAATTGTGTGGTGGACAGTCGATTCGTCCTGAAGATCACGGACTACGGATTGGCCAGCTTCCGCTGTGCTGTTGACTCGGAAGATTCTCACGCTTATTTTGCCAGTAAGATGGAGACCCATGACTGACATATACGGGGCAGTCTGATGAGTGGCAGTTATTGGAAAAGTCCAGTTTCACCATAACTTCTTTATTATTCATCTCAATGTGTCTCATTATCATCACTGTGGCCCCCGACCCTGGGCCAGGTACTTACATGGGATTGAGCACTCATTGACTGCTCAGGTGTTTTTTACCATTGCTATCTATGTCACAATGCCATGTGGACATTTGGAGGAAAGTAAGCTGCGTGTGTCCCGTAGAAGTTGTATGACCTATATCAGCACAAGGTAGCAGTAAAATGAGATTTACCTAAATGGGGGATGGTAACAAAGTTCTGAATATCATGGAAAGTATACATAGACATATTTAACCATCCTATGTAGATGAGTGGAAAATTGGGTCCAAGTGCAGCTTTAATGGGAAGGTAAAAGGAATGAATGGTATAATAGTCCTCGCTCACAACCCTTTGTACCAATCTGAAATGTACCCATTGTTGTTCCAGAGAAGCTGTGGACTGCTCCAGAGCTCCTTCGCAAGGAATCCCCCCATCCTCAGGGGACTCAGAAAGGAGACGTCTACAGTTTTGGCATCATACTTCAAGAGATTGCTCTTCGAAATGGCGTCTTCTACATGGACAGCGGTGACTACAGCCCCAAAGGTGAGCGTCTGACCAGCCAGATGACACCAGCGTTCGCAAGATTGCTATTTGTCTTTTGGATGTCGCTTCCTAAACTCTTCAAATTCTTTTTGCAGAAATAATAGAACGAGTGAAGAGCACGGAGAAGCCATATTTCCGACCCTCCACTAACCTTTACTGCCATATTCAGGAACTGGGGGTGCTCATGCAGAGGTGCTGGGCAGAGGATCTTCTAGACAGGCCGGACTTCAACCAGATTAAGGTTCTGCTACGTAAGTTCAACAGGTGAGGATCTGGATATTGGGAACTCCTCTGTTATGAACTTTACACATTCTTGTCCTATGGAGGTGCAGATTTTGTTTAGACTTTCAGGTTCTACCTGTGTAGAACCCATAGGGGGCACATAGTCAGCAATACCAGTCATGTATTTAGAAGCAGTAACTTGATGGTTAGTTAGTAATAAGGTGCCCAGTGTGTGCCAACCAGTCCACCAGTCTAGACCACTGATAGCGCAGTGGATGGGTTCCTGAATTCATAGCATGCCCCAAATTCTGACCTTCCATTCCCCTCCAGGGAAAAAGCACCCAGGAGGCATAAAACATGGCCCATCTTTCATTATAAGTTACTTCTATGAATATATTGTGGTATTTTCATGGTTTGCAGGGAGAACAGCACAAATATCCTGGACAACCTTCTGTCCCGCATGGAGCAGTACGCTAATAATCTGGAGGAACTGGTGGAGGACCGGACTGCACATTTTTTCCTTGCAGTTCCGTGGCTGAGCAGCTGAAGAGAGGAGAGACAGTACAAGCTGAGGCCTTTGATAGTGTCACCATCTACTTCAGCGATATTGTAGGGTTCACTGCTCTATCTGCTGAAAGTACACCAATGCAGGTATTCCGGAAAAACATCATCATTTCTATTATTTGCAGCTGAACTCAGCCCAGACCTCATTCAGGAGACTCAAACCCCATGACTATCCCGCGTTTCTTTCGGGAACTATATTGGTGGGAGCTCTCAACAATAAGATAAAGGAAGCCAGGGGGTGAATGAGTTCACCAGATCCCCCATATGTCTGAATATCCATTGGTGTGAAGTAATCCTTTCATTGTTCTAACTCTCGAAGTTCCTCCACTCACCATCTTCTATCATATTCAATTGTCTTATGTTGGTTCCTTTTTCAGGTGGTCACGTTGTTAAACGATCTGTACACTTGTTTTGATGCCATCATAGACAACTTCGATGTCTACAAGGTAAGAAACTGAAGGTTTACAGATGGGGGTCTCCTTTACTACTAATTGAGGAGCTCTGGTCTACCCAAGGTCTTCTCTCTGATTTCTTCGGGTATGGTGGAGCTGTGCAGCTTTCCCGAAATAACACATTAGGTGTGTTATAACACCATTATATGTAAAACAGCAGATTCCCTGTACCCATCCCCATACACATTAGTTGTCTGTGCCCTCCCTGCTTTGGGATTACTGAGAGGAATGCTATGCCTATACTTTCATCGCAATGTCATCATTGATAACATGAAGTGAAGAAGAATGATGCTATCGGTTCTTGGAAGCAAAGTTCAATAATAACTGCTAAGAAGAAATACAGCATTGTGATAATTATCACTACTTCTGCTTTCCAGGTGGAGACCATCGGTGACGCATACATGGTGGTGTCCGGGCTGCCAGTCCGCAATGGGAAGCTCCATGCCCGTGAGATCGCTCGGATGTCTCTGGCCTTGCTGGATGCCGTCAAGACATTTAAAATTCGACATCGTCCTACTCAGCAGCTGCGACTACGGATAGGGATTCACACTGGTGAGGAGATGAGCTGGTCACATCACCCATCATAGCTCAGGACCCAAACTATCTCAGACCTCCTGACTCACCCAGTCCTGAGGTTCTATGGCCCTAGAGCTAGCTTTGCTCCCGGGATTCTGGTTCCAGCAATGTCTGGGGAGCTTTAAAGGACTCCGGCCTTTTGCACATTGTCCCTATATTTTAAAAGGAATGTGAAGGATATAATAAAAAACATGCAGGTAGACTTATTGACCTTAGACTGTAATAATGTACAATAACTTTGTACAGCTCTGGGTAATATGTTGGTGCTATTTTAATACTGTATAATAATATTAATAAAATAATATAACTTTACTAAAAAATACACAGACCCTCATTGCATCCTATTTTTTAATTGGCCCATCATATGCTTGTTGTACAGTTATATAAATTTTGTCTGTCCAGGTCCCGTCTGTGCCGGAGTTGTGGGCCTGAAGATGCCTCGGTATTGTCTCTTTGGAGACACAGTGAACACCGCATCACGCATGGAGTCCAATGGAGAAGGTGAGATTCCTTGTCCAGACAAGCTCTATCATGATGGGAACCTCCAATAGTCACTCTTGTGTACTTCTGGTGGGATTTCCAGATCAATATCCCAGACAGATGGATTTCCAGCATTTGGAACTTCTGTTTTGGACTGGTTAGATTATTGAACTTTATGAATATTAAGATATCTGATGTCTCCATTGCTGGGTTTGAGGATGGCTCACCAGTATGTGTGACCAGTGCTGTTCATTGATTTTCCAAGCTTCTGCCTTTTACATGGCCGATATGTTTGTGTCTTTCAGCACTGAGGATTCACGTCTCCACAGACACGCGGAATGTCCTAGTAGAGTTCAATTGTTTTGAGTTGGAACTGAGAGGCGACGTGGAGATGAAGGTAATCGAAATGTCATACATGAGCTCTACTCATTCTTCATGGCACATACAATGCTCCTCATATCTCAATTTATCTCTTTCCCAGGGCAAAGGCAAAGTGCGAACGTACTGGCTACTGGGTGAAAGAAGCAGCAGCACCCATGGGTGACCTTTAACTGGCCTTTACAGGGGATTATGTGACTTGGGGTGCTCTCAATCCTCCACCAGGCCATGTTTGTACCTCACAGATGTCTCCACCTCACAATGGCCACCAAGGAGGGTGGTGGAGTAAACTGCCAAATCGTGGACTAAAGGCGAGGAGGCTTGGCTTTCCAGCACACCCAACCATGCCGTCCTTGTGTATTCTAGCAACGACAGATGGAGCAGTTGAGGGACTACAGACATCAATGGCACGGAGTTGTCTCCAAAATTGTAAATGCCCCCCCCCCCAATAGAAAGCCCAGATTTTGTCTATAGAAGTCACGTCTCATACACTAAGTTAAGGCTTTATTAGAAAAATTGTACATTCCTCATGAAGAACAATGGTAAAGTCCATGAACAATTAAGGTGGATTGCTTGTAGGTAGCCAATAATGACCTACCACACCAAAGTTTCTCACCCCCTGAACTGATGGTATTAGCCATCCCACCTACCTCACCTGAGGTCACTCCATCTTGGATGCCTCCATCATGGCAAGACCACTCCTTAACTTTCGGCTAGTTAAACCTTAACTTATTTCATATCAATGTTCATTGAGTTCTGTAACTGAAAGTGACTGAAGCCAACAGACCAATGAACCTGAAGGGATATCTGGGCCTCCAAAGGCTCAGTAAAGATTTAATGGGCTACAAATGTGAAGTGGACAATCTTACTTTACTGCTATAAATATTTCTAAATTCTCTATGAGTTATAATGGTTTTAGTTTTTTGGTTTTACAGCTTTGTGTTGGGTGCTAAAAACGTCACATATTCTGCTAGACCAGACCGACCTTTCAGGAGGGTCAGACGAGGAAAAACTAATTGTATGCATTGTTTTATTTCTCACGGGTCTGTGAGCTGTTACAGAACAGTAATATAAGGTGCAGATAACAATACAAATGTGTCCATTGTGGATGATTGCAGCCTAGCAGTGTACATAAGGGACTGGCGGGTATGAATGATTAGGTTACTTGAAATTCAAGTCTTTGGTTTCAAAGGAGAAAGTAATTAACATGATTACAATAAGCCATTCACAAGGCTGAGCTGATACTTCCCCACTGAGAAAAGGCCGCTGTGCATACAGAGGACCTCCGGCCACTCGGTAGCCATGCCTGTCTCTTTAAAGGTGGCAGCGGGCGGCAGCGCTCGTTATTAGGGGAGCTGTTTTGGGTGATTAAGTAAACGAGAAGCCGGGAAATTGGACAATTTGTGCTGATGTTTGTCTGTGGCGGAAATGAAAAGGATGAGAGAGAGAGAAACGGCTCTGTGTACACTTTGTTCCCCTGTCTGTTCCTCTGAGGCCACAGATTAATCCGGGGTAATCTCTGCCCCCTCCCAGCGCTCATTCCCTTCCTCTCCCTTTCCTTCTCTTCATTTCTCTGTATTTCTGTCTTTTTTATTGACTCTCCATTCTCTTACTCCTCCACGTTACCCCCTTTACTCCTCCATCTCTCTTACCCCCTGCCCACTAACGCTTTATTTCTGCTCTCCTCGCTCTTTTCTTTACTACTCCTATTCTATTCAATCTCCCTGCCTTTCCTGGTCCCTAGCTCTTATACCTCTCTTATCCCCAAACTCCCTTCTCCCTGAGTACATAACCAGAACATTTTATTAGAAACACTCCCTCCATTCCCCTGACATCTGCAGCCCATCCAAATCTGTAATTTCCCTCAGCAGCCAAATGCCTGACCTGAACCCCCAACCATCTCTATCTATGTCGGGGACATAGACAGGAGCGATGGGGGATAAAAGACCCCTCATACCCAGCTGATAATAAATCTGCAGTAATTATGACTTGATGATCACATGATGGAGGATGAAGGTTTTATAGGGATTTATCTATTACACATGAAGGTGGTCATGTGACCATGATGAAAGGATCATAAGGATGATGATATGGAGATCAGAGGAGGGTTCTGATTTGTGGAATGCAGTAACACCCATCAGGGGCCCCCTGGATCGGGCCCTACATCTGGGGGTCCCCTGGCCATTTGTGAGTGATAACTTTATGATTTCTTCCATAGCGGCCAGCGATGGATGGGTTACTCCATCTTGGCGGGTCAATGAGTTCTTGGCGCGGGGGTTCAGCTCCCTCGTTCTGGCATTGCACAATAATCGGAGAGTAAAGCTGTCTTTGCTCAGATGTCAGGCGGAGGTCCACAATTCGCCTCCCCGACCTGCAGACAACAGCCGCTGGAACCATGTGCAACATACGCAGAACGAAGCATTGCCATTGGTCAAAAAGCCCCCAACCTGTGAGCCTTTAATCCAATGGACAGAACCGACCCTGTTTGGCCTGCCTGTACATCAACCTAATCCAGGACTTGGGCACACCTACAGCCAATCAGAGGAGCCCACGGTCATGTGATCACTGGGACTGCCACGGCTGTTGGTGAACCAGCCAATAACCGAGCCGATCCTAACAGATTTTCTAAGCCGCAGTTTGGCTGCGATCTGGTTGGACATGTCAAATAAACAGATTTACACGGGAAATGTAGAAATACTGTAACTGGAAGAGTTATATTGCTTTTTTGGCTTCATTTCCCCCCTTACTAAATTGTTATCGTTATGAATTATTTCACCCAATATTCACCCAACATTTATTTAAAAATTCACATTTTTTAGATGGAGATTTTATTGGCTGCACAATCATTAGAATCCAGAAATTGGGAGGTGACTGAGAATGCAGGCACCAAGCTCGTTTCTGATTGGTTATTTAGAATATGAAAAGATACAATTACACCAATCATTGGATGAGGGGGCGGGGCTGGGATTTTCTGTGATGTATGTGGTTAGACAGAGGGTAGCTATTGGTTGTAAGAGCAAGGGGGCGTGTCTGTTTGTCACAGTGATCTCCTTGTGGGCTGAACAATTTCAACTGAATGGAGCTTCCTGCCTGCCAATTGGCTGGCACTGTACAAGTCATGGAAACCGTTTAATGGATTCGGCAGAAATGATGGCGGTTGGTTTGCCATGGAGGTGTAAGAAATGTTTCCAAAAACCCTTCTGCAAGTGGTTACTAAAATGCCACAGCTTTACGACATAACAAACTCCCATTGGTCACATGGGCAATGGCTGAATAAAGGGGCAAATAATGCAGATTTGGTTCCTTCCACTTAAGAGTCAATCCTGAGTATTTACCCCAAAATGACCCATGATTTGCCACCCGTCCCCAGCTTAAAGATGTCTGAAAATCCAAACAGTTAAATCTGTGCAGCCTGCGTTGTGGTTCCTGGAATGCAGGAAATAAATGGGGAGAGGTTTGGCAGGACAGAGAGGGGGAGGAGAGATTTGTGAGGGTCAGGACCCATTGATGTAGATAGCCATATATCAGAAAAAGAAAACAACCGCATGAAATGTGGACCCAGAGCGCCTGATACAGGGGCCCGGTGACCACCGATTGTCAGCTCCTGGGATCTATGAGCAGACTGCCCCATATATCTGCCCCAGTCTGTGGTCACCGACCGACCAGTTCTATCGGCCCCAGCACGGGGCATCAGGGCTGATGTGTTCCTATGTAGATTAGAGAAAGGTTATTACTTATTTTTTTCCATCTTTGCCCTACTGGGGGGATAACCCTGCATTTCCTGTCCTATAGACACAACAGGAAGTGGGAGATTTCTCCAAAAGGAGGACAGTTGTCACCTGACAATTTAATGTTTTCTTCTGTCCTGAGGGGAAGGTCAGCCGTCACCAGATTTCCCCTTTATTCTGGTGACATAGACAACAGTGGGCTTGTGGGGACCCCTGTTGGCACAGGAGGGTCAGGGGCCCTTGTGAGGTGGCACACTTTCCATATTTCTGCCCCTGTCAGTGTTCCAGGTCAGTGATTCTGAGGTTGGCAGTGCTGGAATTCCATTGGGATTGGAAGAAGGAGGAGTCAAAAGAACCGCAGGGGAGGGTGTTAGCAGTGCCCTGATGTTACTGGTGTTTAAAATAGGGGAAGGAGGAGGCGAGTGGGTGGAGTCTGTGGATCTGCCCGGTCACCCTTTGTAATATACACAGGTGGGGGCTGGGACCATGGAAAAGGGTGTGATGGGCGAACTTCTGACTGAAATGCAGGAAACTCACCGTCACCATTGCTGTACGGACACCTATTGCCCCGCCCCCTCCTGACACGTCTTCATTGGGATTTAATTGTTCATCAGTTTCTCCCGCTGATCTCCTAAGACTGGAAAAGAAAAATAAGTTTGTAAAATGCTATTGATTATTCTGCAATGAAATCCCCCCCCCCCCCCACCCACCTACTGGGTAGGGCTGCCATATTGCACAAAGGTGAGCGGTCCTCTTTAAGACACCATTTCTAGTTCCTGGATTAAGGGGACCCCCCACTGTCTCTGCTAATTACCAGCAGGATGTAATGATGTCAGCAGGCGTCTCTCCCACACGTGTGACTCTGGAGTGCTCATTAGACGCGTGGCGTATTCCTGCGCAGTGACCCCCCCCTCCGCAGAATTAGGATTTACACTTCCCCTGTGCACCCTCCCACATGCCAGGATACCTGGAGGAGATCCATTTCACCTACACCCGAACGATTATTCATAAATCTCCGACATCTGTGCTTCTCTATGCAATGCAGATAGATCAGGGAGGAGTCTGGAGGAGTGGGAGGGTCTAAACAGGCTCAATTTGCATAAGCAACGCCCACATGTGATGCTGAGCCTCTATGATTTAAAGCCAATTAATAAAAAGGGCGGAACCAGGGGCAGTCGGGGTGGTAGTGGTGGGGGGAGGCTAGATGATTATGGTTGCCCTGCATGATGGGGAGGCTCAAGGGCAGACTTAAAGGGAGGAGGGCTGGGGCAAATTTGTTTAAGGGAAAGCTAGAGGACAGACTGAAAAAGGGGAGTCTGGAGGGCAGTTTATTAAAGGGGAGGGTGAAGGGCAGATTTAATGAGGGGGAGGTTGGAGGGCAGATTTAATGAGGGGGAGGTTGGAGGGCAGATTTAATGAGGGGGAGGTTGGAGGGCAAGTAAATGAAGGGGCAGCTGGAGGGCAGATTTATTGTAGGAGGAGGTTGGAGGGAAGGTTTAATGAAGGTGAAGTGGGAGGGCAGATTTCATAGAGGGGAGGCTGGAGGTCACAATTAATAAAAGGGAAGACTGGAGGATAGAATTATTGAATGACTGGGGGTAGATTTGTTGAGGGGAAGGCTGGAGGGAAGATATATTCAAAGGGGGGCTGTAGGGGAAGATTGTATGAAGGCGAGGCTGAAGGGCAGATTTGTTGAGGGGCAGATTTCATAAAGGGAAGGCTGGGGGCAGATTTGTTGAGGGGCAGGCTGGAGGGCAGATATATGGAAGGCTGGAGGGCAGATATATTGAAGGCTGGAGGGCAGATGTATTGAATACAGCCACCAATACTCTCTATCACATGGATTCCTGCACAGCCATGAATGCTGAGCTCCTAACTGACATACTGCCAGTTATATTGCTGAAAGTCTTTGCTCTGCCACCCACTTCCTGTGACTAAATTGCCCCCTTTCTGTGTGTCAGTGTGTCATTGTTC
>NC_092869.1:733679-737697 GCF_032062135.1 Pyxicephalus adspersus
GCCCCCAGTGTCAGTGTGTCATTGTTCTGTGCCCCCAGTGTCAGTGTGTCAATGTTCTGGGCCCCCCAGTGTCAGTGTGTCATTCTTCCGGGCCCCCAGTGTCAGTGTGTCATTGTTCTGGGCCCCCCAGTGTCAGTGTGTCATTGTTTTGGGCCCTTAGTGTCAGTGTGTCATTGTTCTGGGCCCTTAGTGTCAGTGTGTCATTGTTCTGGGCCCGCAGTGCCAGTGTGTCAATGTTCTGGGCCCCCCAGTGTCAGTGTGTCATTCTTCCGGGCCCTTAGTGTCAGTGTGTCATTGTTCTGGGCCCCCAGTGTCATTATTCTGCACTCCATTTGTCAGGGTGACAGTGTCCTTGGACCCCCAGTCTTATCATTCTGTTGGGACCCCCATGTGTTCTGACTCCTCCAAGTCTCGGTGTCATTGTCCTGGCCCCCCAAGTATTCCTACCAGTAGGCTGTCTGTAGAGAAGTATACGAGCAGGGGGATGAGGACAACGGGGGTCCTTGTGCTGGCCGTTGCTTAAAGCTGACCGGAGACACATTCATGCCTGACAGGTTCTCTTCATAGGGCCTCAACCCCACTGCTCTGTTTATTGGCTGGTGATTGGTCACATGGCCCCTCATACCTGGAAGAGAGTGATGGGGGGTTGTGGTGAGCACAGGACGGGGGTTTTGCTTATAAAGAGAACCTGTCATTGCTCCCCTATCCTTCATATATTACATGAGACGCCTCATGGGGCTGACCCTTCACCTGGTCACATCTGGATAATCATCAGACATGTAACAGAGAATACACACCTCAGCAGGGAGAGAGCAGAGTGATGATCTCACCAGTGAGGACCATGTGACCTGAGCTGCCTAGGATTTTAGTCACATGACAGCAGGCAGTTTCTTCTCCGATTCATGTGATCTGGGGTCACAGATCCTCAGACATTACCGCACGCCATAATAGAGGGAAGGGCTGGGATGATTGTCAGCTCTGCGTCCCACCAGACTGAAGTCACTGCCACTAAACCACATTATAGAATAACATCACAGAGAGGTGACACATTTTAGGCCTGCAATGACACCCTTCCCATTCCTGTCTCTTAATAAAGGCTTCCTCACAGGGAGACAGCAATGAGTTGTTATGGGCAGCAGTTTGGAGGTTTCCATGAGCAACACAACTAGCTCAGCCTGCACACTCTCATACTGTACTAGACTTCACTACTTACGGCGCTTCTTGATGACGAATGCCGATGCTAAGCCAATTAGAAAGCAAAACTATCGAGTGCCTCTGCCCTTCATAAACATGGCGAAATCTCCTCTGCATAGAGGTCATGTGACTAGTTTTGCCCTACTGCTATTGGTGTAAATAGTGACGTCAAACTGAAGGGCGGTGCGTTATCCCGTCAGTCTAGCGGCTGCTCACTTTGTGATTGGATGTTGGATGCTAGGGGGGCGGGTGCTTCCGGCCGGTTGTTGGGCTCCGGATGGTTTCCTGTGTGTGCTAGGAGAAGGGGTGAGAGAGCCGGGGGGCTGCGGAGCAAAGAGACTCAGTACCGTGCCAGGGGCCCCTCACTTAACCAAGGGCCCCTCAACTCCTCTTAGGGTCCCCCATTCCCCATAGGTCAGCCAAGGCTCATAAGGTAGTGATAGATAGCCAGGGGCCCCTTATACCCTGTAAGGAATTGATAGGGGCCCCAATACCCTTTTCAGGGATTATCAGTCTGCCAGGGGCCCCTCTTTTCCTGTAGGTTCCCCAATATTTCTCCATGGCCCCTAATAAACACCCAGGGGCCCCTGAAGCCTTATAGGATTTGCAGTTCATAGCCAGGGACCGCTTTTTCTGTTGAGACCCATTTACACCTCCATATCCTGCAGATCCCCATCCAGTGTTCTGTAGGAGTCAGGGATCCCACATCCCCCAACCAGGGGCCACTGATAGGGCAACCTACCACAGAGTCAGGGGCCACTGATAGGGCAACCTACCGCAAAACCAGGGGCCAGTGATAGGGCAACCAACCGCAGAGCCAGGGGCCAGTCATAGCGCACCCAAACTCAGAGCGAGGGGCCACTTATAGGGCAACCTATCACAGAGCCAGGGGCCACTTATAGGGCAACCTATCGCAGAGCCAGGGGCCACTTCCTAATTCACCCCCAGGGTATAGCCAAGGGTCTGTTACTTACCTCAGTGCCCGGGGCCCCTCATACATAGTGAGGGCCCTTTCAATACAGTGCCAGTTCCTAAAGTGCCCAAAGAACCCCAGTGCCCCCCTTTTGTTTTCCACAACCCCCCACTTCCTGCACTTCCCCCCACACGTCTAGATGTCACTCAGTTTGATGAAGTTGCCCGATCTGTATTGGTAAGGGGCAGCCTGCCCCCCATATCCAGAGACCGGTCCTCTTCTCAGATACATCACACCTCCCTCACCCCAAATTCCTATGAACCTCCTCCCTCCCCAGAGGGTGTAAACACGAAACAACGGCGCCCCAACATGGAGCAGAAAGCCAAAAGCAAGTTATTTGTCTGCACCAGCCTGGATGCCAAGGATGAGCTGGAAGAGGTAAGTGATCTCTGGGGTGGTCACATGACTGGTTGAGACTGAGCTCTGCCATGTACACGGACTGTCTCGTGTCAGAGACTGAGCTCTGCCATGTACACGGACTGTCTGGTGTCGGAGACTGAGCACTGCCCTGTACATGGACTGTCTCGTGTCAGAGACTGAGCACTGCCATGTACACGGACTGTCTCGTGTCGGAGACTGAGCTCTGCCATGTACACGGACTGTCTCGTGTCGGAGGCTGAGCTCTGCCCTGTACACGGACTGTCTGGTGTCAGAGACTGAGCTCTGCCCTGTACACGGACTGTCTCATGTCAGAGACTGAGCTCTGCCATGTACACGGACTGTCTCGTGTCAGAGACTGAGCTCTGCCCTGTACATGGACTGTCTCGTGTCGGAGGCTGAGCTCTGCCCTGTACACGGACTGTCTGGTGTCCATTATAGTTATATATTACATTTTCATATGGTTTCCTTGAGATTTTTTGTTTGTAGAACTAAAATATTGCAATGTCTGATGCTTTGATGAAGTTATATTAAAATTTATTGTAAATATTAACTGCTTTAATGAAGACAATTAATACTATTTAACTAATAACCATTGTAATACATACTAATGAATGCACTAAGTACAGTGTTTTTCTTTCCTCCAAACCTTGATAAAATGCTTCTTGATGACTGCCAAGCTAATAGAATATTAGCAGGAAAAAAAATGTGTTACTTTTTTCTGCCAAGTAATTATAACACAGCAATCACAATAAAGTGTATCAAAAGCCAAAAACAGAATATAGTAACCTATTAAATGGGGGGGGGGGGGGGGGGGGGCAGTAAATTGCTGTGAAGTTGCATTGTACCCCGGCTCGGTATTTTCAGAGCAGCTGTTACATCCTATTAGGTCGCCGCAGAGAAATTGGTCGCATTATTTGCCGCTGCTTTCATGTTTTTGCTTTTTGTACATCGACCTGGGTGACCCCCCCTTCGCCTGCTCTGCTTTTATTCACTCCGGGTGAAAGGTGGCGCATTTGTGGGGCATTGATGAGATCACGAGGGTGTTATTTTATCAGATCTGAAATAAATCCGATTATTTACTCGCAGCAAGCCGTTGCATTGGGGTGGAAAGTGCTGCCCCCCCCGATGGAGTCAGGGGATCATGGCGGTGATTTTAATGGTTGGGATAATTATCGGCCATCTCTGGTGACCCCAGTATTAACCCTCGGCCCCGAGCAGCGTCGCATTTTTTCCTGGTGATTTGCGTACTTTGCGGCGTGTTTTTGGCATGCGCCCGCAGCGTGTAATGAGAGCCATCTGTATTGTGTAACTTGTGATTAATTTGCAGCGTTGTTCTGCTCCCGGAGAGCCCTGGGGGGGGGGGGGGGGAAGCTGCGCTGCTGTAGAAGAAGCAGCGGAGGGTTTTTGCAACATCTCTGCTTAGCCGGGGGCCTAGAATGCGACTTTTGTGTTGTAATCTGCATGAGATAG
>NC_092869.1:737966-740081 GCF_032062135.1 Pyxicephalus adspersus
ACTTTAAAGCTGGGCACACCGCCCGGCTTAGTTTAGTAACCCCCGGGTTTTGGGTATTTTAGGTATGCGATTTCCAGTAGCTGCATTAAAGACCCTGCACTGGGCCAGGTATGGCGTCTAGGCCTCGGCCAGGAAGGGGTAAACCGGCCGCTTTCCTCCCTATTACAGCTATTCTGTACGCCGCGGCCCCTCGAACGCCATCAGTAAATCTCTTTGTACTGGTACTCGGGGCCCGGAGGAGCTGTTAGTGTTCGGAGCTGAGCCAACTCAAAGAGAATAGGAAATATTCTGCGCTTTCAGCTCCTCCGCTGCCTCTCCGCCGGAAGACTTTGGTCTCTGTGCCGGGTAATTGGGGTCTTTCATGTACAAACTCATATCTGGGTAACCCTTCGGTGTGGGGGCCACAGATGGAGCACACGAGAGCCCTGATAATTATCTTCTGTCTGCTTTCATATCCACTAAAAATCCATAATCCCAGGCTCCCCGGGGTCACTGCTGTAATGTAAGAGAACCTGTCACTGCAATATAGCCAAGCTTCCAACACAAAGCATACTGTCAGCTCTCATTATTGTATTGGCTAAAGGATCACATGACCTCATATTATAGGACTGAATAATTGGCATTGAACGATCACATGACCTCATACTGTCAGCTCTCAGTACATTGGCTCTGAATGGTCACAACATCAAACTGTGTTCTTATTGGTTAAATAGCCCGACCCAATATTTGTTTTTACAGGGTTGGCACTTCATGGTCACATGACTTCATTGTGTCAGCTGCCGCTATGTAGACTGTGAATGATCACATGGTGTTACACTGTGCTGTCTGCCAATGATCATGTGACCGGACTCAGAACTTTTCACTCTTGATCACATGGCCTCATCACAGTGGCAGCCTTCACTTCATTGGCTGTTGATGGTCCCATGACCTTATCACTCTTGCAGCTTTCCCTGTACTACTCATGACGAGTCACATGATCCCGCCAGCACCTCTCACAGTTCTGCTCTATAAGTACCTTTCCATTTGTTTTCCTGATTCAATGTTTTGTTCCCAGATGTTCAATCTCCTCCATGAGTTCTAAAAAAATTGCCGATCCCCAGGGGGCGTATTCCCTACACCCAACCAGGAAATGTTCCCATTGGTGCTCGGAGAACCAATGGCGATGCTATCAGTCTCCTCCAATCACATGGGATGTTTCCTCGTCTCCCTTTCATTTCTGGCTTTACAGCCTTGTATGAAAAATGCCCCCATGAATATTTTATAATAGCCTCCCATGTGACCAGACCTCAGCCTATCAGAGCTGGCTATTCTGAAGCTCTCCCAGCTCCGAAGTGAGCTCCGCTCATAGGGTGGGCACGGGGTTATTGAGGGTGTCCGGCTGTCATATTGGTTGTCTGGTGTCATGGAAACGCGGCACGCTGTAAATTGGTGAGATGTTTGCCGAGTCAGGCGAGGAGTTAAATTCTTTGTGTGGTACATTAAGCTCCGGCTGCGTCTGACCTGATTCTCTCCGCCGCTTCTCCGACAATGCAGAACGCCGAGCGCATATTGTGCCTGTAATGAGGTTACAGCACGCCGAGCAACACAAGAGACCAGCGTCACACAGCTGCCGGGGGCTAAAAATATCACTCGGGCTCCATATCTCCCCCACATTCATTATAAAGAGAACCTGTCACCAGATACATCTCAAACCGCCATCTTTATTCAGGCTTCATCTACTTCCTGGCCTGAGGGGGGCGCTGTGTGCACAAATGTCTGATGTCTACTGTGATGCAAAGCTACAACATTGCAGTCTGATCACTATAGGGAGGTGACTGAGTCAATGCTTCCTCCTTCCTGCAGCAGACTGATGACATCATCTCTGCCTATGCAAAGTCTAAATATTGTAACAGCTTTTGATGTTATCCTAAAATCATCTTTGAATGCTCTGTCCTGTAAATAAATGACAAACATTGCAGGCCGGCCTCCTCACCAACCAATCATCTGTCTCTGTTATGTCTTCCAGCGTCTGGACCGCTGCACTGCACTAGTGACCTCCATGATCAATGGCGTGTCCGAGAGAGAAGCCAACGATGCACTGAATGCTTATGTGAGTAATCACCTGACTACTGGGGG
>NC_092869.1:741089-749926 GCF_032062135.1 Pyxicephalus adspersus
GGTGAAGCCTCACTGGTCACGGCTGATGGTCGGGGAGATATAAGGGGTCCCAGGCGCTGTAGGGGCCTCATTTCCTCTAATTTCATGGGAACTTAGCTGGTTTTCCTATCTCCTCCAATCTGCCGTCTCTTTATGAAAGTTCTGGAATCCAAATCACATCATTAAAATAGCTGCAGAAAGGGGGGGGGGGGCACTACTTACACTCACTGCCCCCCCCGGAGAGTGACGGCTTCTTCTCTATCATACAGATATCACCCTAAAATTAGGAATGCCGCTGAAATTAAAATGAGTATTACATTTATCATTTTATTCTTTCTAGGTTTGTAAAGGTCCCACTCAGCATGAGGAAGTGTGCCTGGGTCTGTTCACCATGGTGCTGTCTGACCCGGCCCAGTCTCAGAAGGTAAGTCCTGCTTCATGAACCGCACACCCCAACCATGAGGGGAGCCTGGGGATATCCAACCAGTATAAAGGGGTAACAATCCCTATTCAGTACATGACAGGAAACCAGGAATCATATAATTGCTCCTGCAGTCCAATAGCAGACACCTGTCGCTACATAGTCCGGCCCCCAAGGAGCCCCCATACCCAGAATACTCTATAATGTAACTGTTATTAGAGCTGATGGCTGAACTGGAGCTGCTCTGCCTGCAGTGCAGATTTGGTCACATACACCTGATTGGCTGCAACAATTCAGATTCCATATCTAACCGACATATAGACCAATGGCCATACAGCAAAAAAATGATGCTGCTTTCTATTTAGGAGTCTGAATGGTTTTATTATCAAAATATATCTGAAAAACAAGGCAATGCATTTCATCAGCTGCAAAATACAAACAATTAAAACAACTCCAAATATATAATAAAAAGCCCAATAGAAGATAAAGTAGGACCAGCATTTGCTGTAATATACTGAAATTCACCCACAGTGCCTATTTCTGCCTGTAGATGTCCTCGGCCTGATAGTCACATTGTCCAGCCCACTTCTCTGAGCCCAGGTTATCCAGGACCCGCCCCCTTCCTAGGACTGGACTGTAAAAAGAAAAGCAGCTCAGTGAAGGAACAGCTCATCTCTTTATTACGCTCTGCTCTCTCCTCCTCGCATGTTTTTTTTTTTTTTTTGTTCCTTTTTTTACAGTCGGATCTCAGCGTCCAGCGACAGGCCCTCTTTGGCTTTTCATCTGTGTCATCAGCTGCCCATTCCGCAGTCTTATTTTTCTAACATTCCCAGGTTGGCGGGCAGGGGGAGGCGCCCTCCGATATTTCGGGAAACTTAAAGCAAACACATTCACCCTGGGAGAGGGCACGACCCCTGGCTCGCCCTTTGTTTTCACACCGAGCCGCTGGCATTTCTCTGGGATAATTACAATGAAAGCAATGAACGAGCAGCCAGGCTGGAAAGAAAAAGCCTAATTAGCTCTATCCGGGGGAGGTTCAACACCCCTCCTGGGGTCGCTATACCTGACCCCCAGATATCAGCCAATGATGCGTCTTCTCCCCGCTCGGCATACACACACCTGAGGAAAGTTACACAAATCTTATAAAATGATGAGAAGCTGAAAGTAAACTTTTCCCTTTTTGATTCCCGGGCCTGCGTGACTGTGAATCTTTTCATCTCTTTTATGTTTTTGGGGTTGAAAAAGCTTTCTTCCAACTAACGATGAGGCAGAAAGCAGCCGGTGACTCTAAGTGGAGGGAGATTTGTTTCAAGTATTTAATTACTTTCTGCAGGCTCTGGAAGCCTCTGATCTGTGATTGAGCTCCTCTCTCCTGCGCCGCTAATGAAGCGGTGATTATGACGGGGCCTCTGTCGCCCCCTCTCCTCTCCCTGAGGTAATGCGTTCCCAGGGGACCCCAACCCATCCTGAAGCTGTGTACCGTGGAAGATGTGTTAGTATTGGCAGTAATTAAGTGTCGCCTTCGGCTCTGACATGCTGCGATGGGAAAATACACCAACGCGGGGGGGAGGGGTTCCTTCCACTTTACTTTAATCGCTCTATTCTTCATATTGAAACGCCAACCGACCGCAGCACCCTGCTGAAGTCAGATGACTTGGGAGGACCTCATGGGTGGAACCATTCACAATCAGATCTTTAATTACTGCTGATTGAACTCTTTCCTATGTATTCACTTCTAATCCACCAATCAGGTTGTAATATGCGTTTGTCGCGCTTCCTATTCTTCATGCGCCTCCTCGGCGGTCAATCTGCACCTCTGTGGTTTTCAGAGCATGTAAAGCTGTCAAAAAGCCCCCCACATACAACAGAGCTTTAATGGTGGCCCCGGGGGCGGCGGCGGATGCCATTACACCTTACCGCTCCTCATTACTTCTACTTCCTGACGTGGCTTTTGATCGGACGCTCCAGATTTGCTGGGATCCGCTAGGCTGCGGATAATTAGAGCTGCCACTTTGATGCGGTAGCTGACACATCGCCGGCCCAGAGCTGTCACATGCTCATGTGAACACCTGTGCCCGCCATTAACCCACTCTGTGCCCGCCATTAACCCGCTCTGTGCCAGCCATCGCTAGGCTGAGCCCCAGATTCACCCTGCGTTTTGGGTTCGGCAGAAAAGCTAACAATCTGAATCGGATATCAGCTGACCAGGGGCCACTTGTGACTCCATAAGGGAGAATTAGTTTTCTTTTTATGGATTGTAGTGGACTCTGAGATTCACTGTTCTGCTTCTCTGTGACCCCCACATTCATACAGTCACTGCACTGGGTGAAAATGCCTTGAGGTGAATGGGCAGCTGATATAATGACAACAGGAACTCCAATGACCCCTTGTTACCCCCCAGGGCTGCAGAAGAGATCTCTAAATGTGCAAGACATCCAACCTGGTGGGGTCAGAACTTGGTGACATGAAAGCCTGGATCCACCCTGCCTGGTATTGGTTCAAGCTGGGGCTAATGAGTTGTGTGTAGGGGGTATTTTCTTGGCACACTTTGGCCCCCTTAGTACCCACCAACCATGGTATAAATGCCCCAGGTATTGTTGCTGACCATGTCCATCCCTTTATGGTCGCAGTGTCCCCATCTTCTACCTCTTGCAGAATAACACGCCGTGTCACATCTCCAATTATCTCAGACAATGATGTTAATAAATCAATATGGGGCAATTCCCTGAAAAATGATCCTAGGTCCTTGGGGGATCTGTGCCATGGAGAATGATGACAACAAACAAGGGTCCAACCCTGGACTAGTAGGGTGTACCTTATACATAAAGTGGCCGTTGTGTGCACGTTTCTTAGGATGGTCACGTATGATATTTTCAGACTGACACTCAGTGGAGTTCTCCTTTAACATCACCTTCTGCTCTCTCCCTGCTTGTTAGTATCTCGGATTCCTCTCTCGGCTGTCTTCACATATCGTGTCTGTAATCTTTTATTCATACGATGCCAGATAGCTTGTGAGCTGAGATCTGTATATGGCGGCCTCTGAAGTGCATCCACCTGCACCACCATAAACCCTCCCCAGGGGGCGTTCTGTCAATCCCCTCTCTTCTCTGGAATGTTGTGACAGAATCCCTAATGGAATCTTCTGCTTAGTAAACAAAAAAACTTTAGAAAGCCAAAACCAGGTTAAGATGAAGAGTGAATGAGAATTCAATTCAAACTCGGAGAAAGTTTCAGCAGACAATTCTCTAACAATCGCTTAACTAAAAAATCTAATATATGAGGGCTCCTACAGGTGGGCTATTGGGGTTTATTCCTGAATTCAGCTTCCCTTTGTGACTCGACGGTTGTTGGAGTGATTTTCATCATTCTATATGACTTTATGTGGTGATGCTATAACAAAATACCCCAGGAGGCAGATAAATGTTCCCCTTACCATATAAGCAATCCATGGGGGAAATCATGGACCAGTATTGGCATGACCAAGTGCTACAGCATCCAACACCCCCACATACTCCTCTCTTTTCTCCCTCTCTCCCCCCTCCCTCTCTCTCCCCTCACTTCCTCTCCCCCTCTCTCGCTCCCTCTCCCGCTCCCTCTCTCGCTCTCTTCCCCTCTCTCTTGCTCTCCCTCTCCCCTGCTCTCCCTCTCCCCTCTCTCTTGCTCTCCCTCTCCCCTCTCTCTTGCTCTCCCTCTCCCCTCTCTCGCTCCCTCTCCCCTCTCTCGCTCCCTCTCCCCTCTCTCCCTCTCTCTCCCCCTCTCTCTCCTCCCCTCTTCCTCTCTTTCTCTCCCCCTTCTCTCGCTCTCTCTTTCTCTCCCCCTCTCTCCCTCCCCCTCTCCCCATCTCTCTGCTTTCCATCTTTCTCTCCCCTCCATCCCTGATTTCCCATAATGCACTGCATGTATCCCCCCCCCATTATATCACATGATGAGATGCAGGAGGCGTGGCTGAGCACAGACTTGGAGCAGAGTCACTATTTGCATGCTGTGCACCCTCTGGCTTTATAGGATAATTGGCAGTAAAATTTTAATAAGCAGACAGTACAGACTGGCGCATTCTGCGGCCTCCTGCTGCTTAGCGATGGCAGTCTGTTCAAATTTTCTAGCATGAAGCTCACTTGTGACTGATTCCTGGATTATCTCTCCTCTTGGTGAAGAGCAGAAAATCCCGGTGCAGAGACGTAGTTACTGTGTATGGGCAGGAAGTGTCCTATAAATGTGGGATTTCACCGTATTTGTTGTCTGGGTGACAACGCTGAATCCCTCGAATGGGGACACAGAGGGTGATAAAATCCTGACAGGGCCCGGTCCCTTGGTCACATCCGGTCTGTAATGTATCACTCTGTAGGGTATCACCTCTATATGATGTGGGAGGTCCCGAGGAGGCTGGGACTTTGTCCCGCCCATTTTACCTGCATACATTGACTGGTCATATGTCACCTGTTTGACCCTCCCCTTCACACCTGTACAGCAATCCTGCCCATCGCTACAAATGTGCAAGTGAAATCCTATTAGACTTCCAAACATGGCGACCCCACTGGAAGTTCCAGCAATGACCTCCCATAATAAGTAACCCCGTTCTCTTTTGTCTCCTACAGTGTTACCGCGACCTGGCACTGATCACCAGAGATGGGATGAACATTGTGCTCAACAAAATCAACCAAATCCTGATGGAAAAGTACCTGAAGCTTCAGGACACCTGCCGGACACAGGTAGGTACACCACCTGGTAGGTGTATGGACAATATGAATGGCTCTGACAACATGGTGGCATGTCACTTGACCTCTATGACCCAATGTGGTGCCATATCTGCGGTTCTGATAATCGGGGCATCAGAGAGACTTCCCTGAGCACCGAGGCATTAATTCTTCTAACTTTAATGAGAAGTATGTTAATATTCAGAACCCTATCCCCATATCCTACCCCAGATTCCCCCTACCCAGGTCCTTGCTCCTCCCCAGCCATACAGGGGCAATCTCTTATGTGTAGCCAACCCTCCGAACCAAATCCTTACCCGTGTGACCAGGGCCGTATTCCTGCACTATGGATTCTGCACCACGGGGTAATAAGAGTCACAGCAGTGGTGAACCCAGAATTTTTTTTTCGGCTGGATGTGAAGAAGCTGTAAGTGGGTGGCAGCCTTTGTATTGTGACTTAACTCTTCTGTAACCAACCAAAAACAGCCGAGTGGTCACTGAAAAGTTTTGGGTGGTGTGCCTGGCCAAAAGGGGCCGGGGAGAACACTAGTTAGGGTGTAATCTGGATTAGGGGGTGTCAGGGTCAGATAAAGTTGGCGCTGGTGATACACAGGAGCCAACGATCCGCTCTGTATTCAGCCTGGCAGCTTCCTTGGCACTGACGGGTATGGTTTCCTCTCTTGCAGCTGATCTGGTTGGTTCGGGAACTTGTGAAGAGCGGCGTCCTGGGAGCTGACGGCGTGTGTATGACCTTTATGAAACAGATCGCAGGTGAGTGGTGACTGGGAATGTTAAACTATACAACAGCTCACAGGATATAACACGATACATCAATTCCCTGGGATGTGAGGGGGCCATTCTGTGAATTAATATTATTATTAAACATGATTTATATAGCACCAACATATTACGCAACGCTGTACATTAAATAGGAGTTTGCAAATGACAGACTAATACAGAGAGTGATAATACACTGGAGGTGGGGGAACTTACACACAATAGGATGGGAGATATATAGTGATGGGAAGTAGTGACAGATGAGAACGGGTAGGCAAGTTTGAAAAAATGGGTTTTGAGTTCTCTTTTAAATGAGCAGAAAGTAGGAGCAAGTGAAGGGAGATAGGACGGTAGTTGGAGGGTAGGGAGGGGTCCAGTGAGGGTTTCTTTAGGATAGGTACAGTTGCTGGGTACATGGGCATTAATCACTCATGTGCCAGGGCAATGCTTCTGATGGGTACAACACGGCTGATCTGAAGGCAGAAAAACATGCAATCACCTTCCCTGCTGCTGAATACTTGAGGAACCAACACACAGGAGTGTCCCTGCTGCTGGGAGATTGTCCCTGCTGAGTTTTATGTCACTATAACAATCCCAGCCAATCGTGAGTCACCAATGCTGTCACATGATCACATATACTTAATATTTCACTTCCAGGCCCAATATTGCGGTGCCTTAAAAAGTGAGCATACTTCTGAGGGATTGGGGGGGTGGACCAAGTGACCCTTTTAATTTGTAATCTGAAAGTTTGCCTGTTAGTAAAGCAGCCGTGGCAGCTCCTCCGCTGCTTACCAGTGAGCGCTGCTGTGTGCGCTGCTTTACAATGAAATGAGCTCCTTTGCATTCTTTAAAGATTCTGGGGACTCTAACAGGCTGTCTGTAGATAAGTCTCTACATCTCTTATATATAAGGAAATAAAACTCCTCTGTCATGTGACCTTGCAGGGGGTAAGATGATGCAGGCCCCCTGCTGGCCAGTCACCTCTCCCCCTTGTGGTTATTACCCCATTGCAGGGCATTTTAAAGAAAGCTGTTCCTGGTTCTGTGCCCTCCAGTCCCTGGTATGGGGGTTATGTATTGCATGGTGTGTGCCCGATGTGCACTGACTCGAGCAGTGGCTGCTACTGAGGAAGATTTGATAACATTCCGTGTAGAATATTATCACATCCTGTCACTGGGGAGCTGCAGCCATGCACGGTACTGTACAATGTAATTACTGAACTGCTTTCATCTCACCAAAATGACATTCTTTGTTTTTCTCACACCCCTCCTTCTTCTTTTCTCTCTTATTCTTCCACTGACTACAGGGGGTGACATTTCCCCCAAGAATATCTGGCTGTCTGAAAGTGTGCTGGACATCCTGATGGAGCAGAGGTAAGTCTCCCCAAAACACCTTCACTGTACAATAATTATACTTACCTGGTTGTCACTGGTTCCTAGTGATTGGATGATCCCATGTGAATATAACATCTAGAAGTTGACTGGACGTAGACAGAACTATACAACTTTCCAACATGTTCAGCCTCGTCTAGGCAGTTACTCCGCTGAGTCCGGAGAACTGGAATGCCAAGAATTGCATAGCATCCTGATGTGCACGCCCCCCTCCTGGAGAATTGATGAATTGCGTGTCCTGACCGGGTGTTTAGCCTGCCTATAAAAGGGAAATGATTGCTCAGTGTTTGGACAGAGTGACCCTAAATCACCAAACTTTCTGCACCATTCACATTCCAATCCCTCTGCTGTCATTACTTCGGTAAAGGCCAAATCCACCCCCTCCCCTGCAAACAGGGGCAAAGGCTGCAGATTCTGTCCTTTTTACACCTCCCTTTTGCTAAATTGCTCGGCCCTTCACCCTCTGTGCAGGTTTTTGCCAGCAGGTGAATTTGCATCCAGTTTACTGATGTCACCTGAGAGGGGCGCTGTGACCCTGGCTCCCTCACAGACTCTAGTAGTTCATTCTAGAATAATAAACCAGCTCACACATTGCTTGTGTTATTATTTGGAAGGGAACGTTGATAAATCTTTATATAATTGTGTTTTATTAAGCAGCCTCAGACGTCCCAGAAATAGTTGTCACAACATTCCAGCTGGATTATATTCGGGGAATGTCGTCCTGTGTACTTGGCACTCTGCAATGTTCCTATTGGGGGCCCAGATAAGTATAGACATGCATGGCAGGGCCCCAGAGGTGGTCACCTCAGCAGGACTTTTTACTGCCATTAGAACCCCCTTTACCCTTCATCCTCCCTGCAATCTCAATAGAAAGATAAATAACCTCTTCTAAATACTATTATAGGCTCTTACAATTATAATATTAAAAAGAGTAGAAATGATGAAAAGCAATGATTGGATGTCATCCATATTGGTTCTCATGCGGTATTGTCTTGCAGGGAATGGGTCATGAAGAGCACCATGCTGATCGCCATGTCTGTGTACACTTACCTGCGACTAATCGTTGACCACCACGGGACCCCCCAGCTCCTGGCCCTGCGACAGAAAGAAGTGGACTTCTGTATCATGCTGCTACGAGAGCGGGTAAGCCCCCCCATCCTCCATTTTATTCATTTTAAGGGTCAGCCCACCCAGAAGGCATGTTTTGGGGTATAGCAGTGCTCCGCCCTTAAAGGGGGATTACACCCGGGCCTTGCTGTTCCAGGTTTGCATTATAAGAAAGCAGAAGTTGATTTTTTTTTTCCTCTGTTCCCTGTAGTTTATGGACTGCTTTATGATTGGTCGGGACCTGGTCCGGCTCCTGCAGAACGTGGCACGGATCCCAGAGTTCGATCTGCTGTGGAAAGATATGCTGCACAACCCGCAGGCGCTGAGCCCCCAATTCACAGGTACTGACCCCTCCCTGAGCCTAAAGTACTGACAATGTGACCAATCGGTATTCAACTCTTCTGATTGCTGCCGGCTTTTCCTATGGCTCCTCCCTACCTTTACCTAGCCCCCTTCTATCCCGTTTAC
>NC_092869.1:750349-759064 GCF_032062135.1 Pyxicephalus adspersus
GTGTCATCTGGGGAGCCCGCGTGTCATCTGGAGAGCCCGCGTGTCATCTGGTGAGCCCGTGTGCCCCCCGTGTGTCATCTGGTGAGCCGGTGTGCTCTGTCTCATATTGCATGCCCATGTGACACTTGTGACTCCATACAGCCTTCTGGATGCCCCATCCCCAAGATGACCCCTGTTTGTGGCAGGTATGGATGATTGGCACTGAGTGTTGGGCAACCATGAAGAGGAATAGCTGTGTGAGGGGGACCATTCTGGTTCCTGGGGATAGGGGGCGCTCTGCAGCTGAAGTTCCGATCTGCTGTTGATGACCATGGGGAGTATTTGCTGTATTTCTACTTCTCGTTTCTTCATTTTTAATGCTCTTTGCTGTCTGGATATAATGACCCCCTGCTTTGTCAGCTGTTGATAGTCAGTGCCCTGATGGGACTGGCTCAGGGTTCTCTGTACAGCGCTGTGGTATATATCAGAGCTATATAAATAAATGGTGTCAAAGTATTGCCTTTTATTCCTCGTTTTACATCTCTTTTCAGGAATCCTTCAGCTGTTACAGTCTAGAACCTCTCGCAAGTTCTTGGCGTGCCGTCTGACCCCAGACATGGAGACTAAGCTGCTGTTCATGACGTCTCGGGTGGGTGTTAGTTGTAGTTTGCATTTTCTGCTCTCTTAAGCCGCATACACACGTGCAATTCTTGTCGTTGGAAAGGATCTTTCACAATCCTTTCCAACAATAAGAACCGCAAGATGCATGAACGAGTTCTGTACATATATGGACGATGAACGACGTGGGCTGTACACATGCCAGATTCTCACCCGATACCTGGCCGATGCCGATTATCTGGTGAGAAAAATTTGACGTGTGTACGCAGCTTTAATATAAATACATAAACCATATCATTATGAAGAGTTCTGATTGGATAGTAAAATATCCCATAGTCTCACTAAGTCACTCAGAATAAACCCAGCCATGGACAATGTTTGTTTTCTATAACTCTAATTGGCTTTTCTATGGATCCGGCACCATGGTGGTTGTAACGACTTCCACTGAGAGACCTCCAGTGATTGTCAGCTTCTCCAGACTCGCCGTGTGCCTCAGGGATTTCTCTTCCGTATTCCTCTCCATTCTTCCATGAAGTTTCCTTTTCTCACAATGCTCTGCTCTGTTCATCCCCCCCAATTATCCTGGCCAGTGCACAGCGCTGTCATTGTGTGAGAATATTCTTCCTGGCTTTAGATCGATAATTATCACCCGTCAGCGAGGTTTGCCAATCCGTGAGGCAGAACCTCGGGATAGGAAATTAATTGTCATTGATTTGTATAACATGCAGGAGACAATTTAAAGAGGCGCCGGCGCTGCGTCTATTCTGTTACAAGCGAGACGTGATTGCCGCTCCGTGTTCTCGTCTGACAGGTAGCAGATTGGATTCTCCCCCCCCCCCCCCCATGCTTCAGTAACTCCGAGAGCCGAGATACAAGGAGCTGCTGCTTATAAATGTGAAAGATCCAATTACAGGCACAGTCCCCTCCGGTCGCTGTACACGGTGCGGGCTCCCCTCCGGTCGCTGTACACGGTGCGGGGGTTGAGGGTTGTAATCTGCTGTTCTTTATCCTCCTCCAGGTGCGGTTTGGGCAGCAGAAGCGGTACCAGGACTGGTTTCAGAGGCAATACCTCTCCACCCCGGACAGTCAGTCCCTACGCTGCGATCTGATTCGCTACATCTGCGGGGTGGTGCACCCATCTAACGAGGTGCTGAGCTCGGACATTCTGCCCCGCTGGGCAATCATTGGATGGCTCCTGACCACATGCACGGTAAGGAAATTGTGTGGGGCCCTCATAATGGCACTGGAACTGAAATATAACTGAAGATTTTCATGATGAACCTAAGTTGTAGGCGCTTAGTTGTGATTGGTTCTCTAATTCACCAATCTCTTTTTTCCCCCAGTCTAACGTGGCCGCCTCCAACGCCAAGCTGGCTCTGTTCTACGATTGGCTCTTCTTCAGCCCGGAGAAGGACAGCATTATGAATATCGGTAAGATGGCGCAAAGCCTCTAACAGTGCCAGCTGTTATCTGTATATTTCCCTTATCTGCCCTTCACCCTCCTCTGCCAGCTTTCATCCCTGCGCTCTGCCCCTCACCCTCCTCTGCCAGCTTTCATCCCTGCGCTCTGCCCTTCACCCTGCCATTCCTCTCTTTGTAAGATGTGTGAAGAGGAGCGCACAGCCCGTTTAATCATTTCCAGCTTTCCTTATCGGAATGATTGATGGGTACAGCCCGGAATGTTACAAATTAAGGAATCCACAGGCCTGGTTAATACCCCTTATCTGTATGGGTATGGCCGGGCATTGGGGTGGGACATTAAGGGCGGGTATTGATCTGCATTCCTCAGCGCATATGACCTAGAGATCCATATAAATCATTTACTGCCCCTGTGGTCTCCTGCACTAGTTATACCCTTCAGCAGACATTTTTCACCAAGGTGAAAGAGATCAGTGAAATGTTCACGTAAATTTTTGATTCGCTGCCAACAACCATCAAACGATCATTTCTATACAGCGCCTGAAAATAGGAATAGACGATAAGCAGCTGTGAGGAGATTTTATACAATACGTGCTGCTGATTCACCAGAAATCCTCTGAGCTTCCTGTAGACGGCTGACAACACTGCATAGAATCCCCAAGCAATGGTGTCAGCCCTGCCCACTGCTTGCCTGCTGGACTACAGAACGTCTCACAGAGAGGGGGGAATATTTACTATAAAAGGGAGACGTTATGATCTCCAATCTGAAATATCTGTCACTGGGCTGAGAACCAATCACAGACATTCACTCTAATTTATTGTCATCATTCCCCCACCCAGGCTGCAGAAACAGACGCTTTCATTGTATGTCACACAATGGGTGAATAAATTGTTGTAGGATTTTGTTGCACACAGCTACTCCACTGTGTATAGATTTACATGACAGGTTCACTTTATTACATTCACTCGTGTCTGGATTTATTGACCCCCTCGGGCAGTGTAACACTGCTTAATAGCCATTTCATTAGCAGGCGTCACGTTGGTCCTGCGTGGGGTCTGACATTTCCAGCTGCAGGGGGCCACATTTATTAATCGCCATGATGAGAAGGAAGACGTGGCGACGGCCAGGTTCACTGATTTATATTCAGCACCAATCAGAAAGCAGCGAGCGCAGGATCCTCCATTCAGACCGAACAGGGTCAGTGGGCAGAAATGACGGCTGCCAGCAGAGGGCGGTCACAGTCACCTTGACTTTTCACCTATGCCAGTCATATGATAAAGGCGTACGTTTGGGGTAGTTAGAGGAACTAAACTGAAAACTGGCAAAAAAATACACTTTAATCCCGCAGGGCAGTCCAGTCCATCCAGGGGTGTCTTGCATCAGGTCCGGGCGCCGCCATCTTCTCTTCTTTCTGGTTCTTTATCCTACATCACCCGACCCAGGCGCGAAATTGGGTGACGTAGGATGAAAAAAAAATTGCCGATCTCACTGTGCATGTGTGAGATCGGCAAATTTTTCTATTTGCGCTGAAATGTCACGGCAGATATTTTACGTTAGAAAAATCCCACGGAACACCACCAAACGAAAGTGTCACATACACAGGTTAGCTACCTGCTGCCATCTAGTGGAAGAGTATTTCTTTGTTCTGCCTCTCACTATACATCGCTGGTATAGACAAATGAAGACAAAATATTTGCAGTAAATAAATAATATTCGGACCAATTACCTGAAATTGGATCATTTCCAATGGTACGCCTGAAGATCTCTCGCATCTCAGTGGTTGAAAATCAGGTGGATCAGCCTAGGTGGTCGAGAATTAGGGGGCGGTCCTGCACACTTTTTGTAAAAAAAAAAAAAGGGTTTTGCGCTTAAAAAAAACAACAGAATTTTTACTTTATATAATAGGCTTGTCTACCCTTTTATGTACAGTGACATTTCTGAGTTTAGGTACGCTTTATAGATTGCTCAGGAACAGTCGCTGGTAATGAAGAGCCCATTCACAAACCATGGCCATTAATATTTTGTTATTCCCCCCTGTAATGGCAGAGGGAAGGAGCTTAATCTTGGCACAGCAGAGCTTAGGTTGAGAACCAGCACACAATGAGCCTTCTGATTGGAGGAGAGTGATAAAGAAATGAGCTCACCACACTTTTGCTTCTCTTTCTCTGCCCAGTCACATTCTGGGGGAGGGGCTAGACCTGTAATTGTTACTGAACTGCTGCAGAAGAAGATCCTGTCTCTAGCAGTGCCAGGCAAGGATGTTTTGTGTGGTGTAAATCTCAGGACTGGACAGACAGAATTAAAAATCTATCGGCAGTAAATCCTCTGCCTGCCGTTCAGCTTTCATTCGTTTTCTGAGCATTGTTCTAATTTTTCCTTTCTCTCCCTCAGAGCCGGCAATCCTGGTGATGCACCATTCCATGAAGCCGCATCCGGCCATCACTGCCACTTTGCTGGACTTCATGTGCCGGGTATGACCTGGGGGGCAGTTGGTGGGGGTGCAGGGAGAACTCGAGGTGTTACCCACCTTCCAATGATGCTGGGCCTCTCCTTTCCCCACCTCCTGAGGGCCCCGGAGACCTCTAGCAATGCTGAGAATTTTTCCAGTTTTGGAATGAGCTTCTTGGAGAGGTTCCCAGGGGACCCCCTCAGCCTGTGGACCACCCCCCCCCCGCCCATACCGAGTCATTGTTACTTCAGGTCCCGTTCTTTCCAAAAATATTTGGCTGTGCTATTATTGGCCCGTCAGGCTGTCTCATAACACCGCCGTTATTCTGCTCCGGGGGGCCACAAATTACACGAGACAACACATGACAGCATTGTGCTCATTTCCAGCTTCTTGGTGTTTGTTCTATAATCTGGGCATTTTATTTCAGGGGCCCAAGTGCAGTTAGGAATGTCCAATTTCAGCATTTGTGTAGCCATGTCACTTCCGTGTCATCTCCATGTCTCCCCCATGTCATCTCCATGTCTCCCCCGTGTCATCTCCATGTCTCCCCCGTGTCATCTCCATGTCTCCCCCGTGTCATCTCCGTGTCTCCCCCGTGTCATCTCCCGTGTCTCCCCCGTGTCATCTCCCGTGTCTCCCCCGTGTCGTCTCCCGTGTCTCCCCCGTGTCGTCTCCCGTGTCGTCTCCCGTGTCTCCTCCGTGTCATGTCATCTCCCCTGTCTCCCCCGTGTCATGTCATCTCCCGTGTCTCCCCCGTGTCATCTCCATGTCTCCCCCATGTTGTAAATACTACAGCAGTGATCTCATCAGGACTCTGACCCCTTATTCCTAAAGAGACAAAGTTGGTTAGGGAGTCTTCTGTCCCTACTGATCACTCGGCATTAAAACTTATCCTGCAGGGGCTAATCTGTGTGGGACATTTGATGATTACAATAATTTAGCCAATTTCTCCTAAACTGAAACTAATGACAAATATTTCCTTTTACAGATAATCCCCAATTTTTTCCCTCCACTAGAAGGCCATGTGAGACAAGGAGTGTTCAGTTCCCTTACCCACATCATGGAGAAGAGAGTCCTGGCGTAAGTACCAATGATATTGTATGGGGAGGTCATGAAGTGATCACCGGCCTATAGGGAAGATTCTGCCCAAAATTAAAGTGTCATCTAGGGGAGATCCCCCAAATATTGTGAGGATTTATCACCGTCCTCTAGGGAGGATCACCAGGATAATGTATAAAGTGATCCTCTAGGGGAGACCCCCCCACCCAATAAAAGGAACCCCCAGTTATATATAAAGGGAATTATGTCTCTTGCAGGCACCTGGCTCCATTGTTCCACAACCCGAAACTGGATAAAGAGCTGAGATCCATGCTCCGAGAGAAGTTCCCAGAATTCTGCAACCTTCCATCTCCAGCCTCAGAAAGTAAGGGGCTGCCCGTGAGTATGTGTTGTCGCTGCTATATATTTATATTGCCTCTGTTCTGTTATGTGTTCTTCTTTTATGTGCCCATGTCTATTATCAATGTCCCTTCCCCTGGAGGGTGCAGAATGTGCCCATGTCTATTATCAATGTCCCTTCCCCTGGAGGGTGCAGAACGTGCTCATGTGTATTATCAATGTCCTTTCCCCTGGAGGGTGCAGAACGTGCCCATGTGTATTATCAATGTCCCTTCCCCTGGAGGGTGCAGAATGTGCCCATGTCTATTATCAATGTCCTTTCCCCTGGAGGGTGCAGAACGTGCTCATGTGTATTATCAATGTCCCTTACCCTGGAGGGTGCAGAATGTGCCCATGTCTATTATCCATGTCCCTTCCCCTGGAGGGTGCAGAACGTGCTCATGTGTATTATCAATGTCCTTTCCCCTGGAGGGTGCAGAATGTGCCCATGTCTATTATCCATGTCCCTTCCCCTGGAGGGTGCAGAACGTGCTCATGTGTATTATCAATGTCCCTTCCCCTGGAGGGTGCAGAATGTGCTCATGTCTGTTATCAATGTCCCTTCCCCTGGAGGGTGTAGAACGTGCCCATGTCTATTATCAATGTCCCTTCCCCTGGAGGGTGCAGAATGTGCCCATGTCTATTATCCATGTCCCTTCCCATGAACATGTGCCAGGAATGTACCAGGAGAGAAACCTTTTCATTAATCTATGCCCCTCCCCTGAGGAACTTAAAGAATAACTTCACATACAAAACATTTTAATATGACATGAGATGAGTTAATTGGATATTTAATTCCAAAATCATAGCCAGTAATATGGAGGTTAAACCACCCCATGGTCATTACTGCAGAACCCCCCCCCCAGGCTATTAATGAGGAGTTGCCCCAATTCTTCCATTCCATGCAATGTGTGCCCATTTTTGGGGTTGGGTATTGGTGTTGGATGAGTAGATGGAAGTTAAGTTTTGGGCACTGCAGCCCCCTCCCCCCCTTGTTCCCACAGCCCCATCTGTGGCCCTCTATGTACGTCTATTGCAGCGGCTGTTGTGTCCCCTTCTCATAATTGTGCCGGTTCTTCCTTTCAGTAAAGGTAGAGGAGCCGGTATCCATGGAGATGGACAACAACCTCACCGACAAGGAAGAGAGCTGCTACGACAATGCCGAGGCCGCGTTCAGCGATGACGACGAAGAAGTGAACAACAAAAGCACGGATAATGGTACGGCCTCCTAATATATTGTATTATACACCGGAGATTTCTCCTACACCATTGTATGTGAGAGCCGAATCCTAACATCGCCCCTTGCATGTGACAACTGCTTTAGTTTTCTTTAAATCCACAGTGAATAAACATTGTGAATGGGTCAGTTCATCCCAAAGCGATTTTTATTCCATTCTTTATGGAAAGGTTACTGACCACGCAAAAGCAAAACCCTGTCAGCTGATTGGTCGTTTCTTAACTGGCGAAGGAAATGAGCAATTCGCAGCTGATGATCAGAACGGAAATTCTCTGGCTTATATTTATTATAATTAATAAACAGTATTTATATGGCACCAACATATTTTACAGCGCTGTACATTAAATAGGGAGACCTATAGGGGGGAGGACACAGGAGGAGAGGACCCTGCTCTGAAGAGCTTACAATCTAGGAGGGTTTGATCCAGATTGGCAGCACAGAGGAACTGACTTCGGTTCCTCCCTCACTATTGTGTTGTGGTGCCTCTGATCTGTACAAGAATCCTGCACAGGTGAACCAGGAGCACCTTACCTGGATGTAGCTCCCCCCTCCTGTGACTGCACCAAGAGAATCTGGCACGACCATTAATCCCCCCCCCCTCCCCATATGTTTTCTTATATCCCCAGGAAAGAAAAGGGACTTCCGGTTCCACCCCATCAAAGAGACCATCATTGAGGAGCCAGCAGACATCACGCCATTCCTGGAGCAGCTGGATGAACCACTGAGGGAGAAGATTGTTTCCTTACAGAAGGAAAGGTGAGCAGTGTGTGTATGTCTACTAAATGGAGCTTTCCAATGAGTGATCGCAGGAAATTCCGCCTCCTACCTGCAGCAGACTGATGACCTCATTCCCCCAGAATGCACCTCTCAGTCTCTGCAGTGGTTAGCGCTCTGCCCTTTTCCAGCGCTGGGTCCCAGGTTGGAATCTCGGCCGGGACACTATCTGCATGGAGTTTGCAGGTTCTTCCCCCGGGTATTCCAGGTTCCTCCCACATTATAAAAACATGCAGTCAGGTTAATTGGCTTCCCCCCAAAATTCCTTTTAGACTGTCTTAATGACATGTGACTATGGGGGGGACATTAGCTCCTTTGAGGGACAGCTAGTCACATGACACTGGACTTTGTACAGCACTGCGTAATATGTCGGCACTATAGAAATACTTTGTATAAATAATTTGTGTTTTTGTTTTCTTTCAGTGACATGGAATCTCAGTGCGAGCTGATGCAAGATATCGTGGAGCAGATCCTGGAGGTGAGGACTGGGGAAGATGGGTGCAGACCAGGCTACGGGGAGACCAGAATTATTTGGGTTCCATAGAAACATAAATCCCTCCTCAGTTCTTCCCCCACCTACCTACCTGATGCACAAATCCCTCCACAGCTCCTCCCCCACCTACCTACCTGATGCACAAATCTCTTCACAACTCCTCCCCCACCTACCTACCTGATACACAAATCCCTCCACAGCTCCTCCCCCACCTACCTGATACACAAATCCCTCCACAGCTCCTCCCCCACCTACCTACCTGATACACAAATCCCTCCACAGCTCCTCCCCCACCTACCTACCTGATA
>NC_092869.1:760381-762872 GCF_032062135.1 Pyxicephalus adspersus
TGTCCCCGAGCCTGGCCATGGCTGAGTGACACGTATGTCAGGAAGTTAACTAGTGATCGCTCTTTTCTTCCCTGCAGGATGAATTTGATTCTGAACAATTATCAGTTTTGGCTTCCTGTCTCCATGAGCTGTTTAAGCATCATTTTCGGGGAGAGGTGCTGCCAGAGGAGATTACAGATGAGTAAGTACCCTTACTGCCCCCTACTGGTCTGATATTTTGCCCCTCTTCTCGGCCTTTTGGCTAAGATCAAGTGTAGTACCTAATCCTTCCAGTGTGCAGGGTCGATGGCGCTGTTTTCCAGGCAAGAATGCAGTGTGCAAGTACCTCTGTTAGGATGGACTGCTTGATGGGAATGCTCTGTAAGGGGCCGCCCTATGCTAATTCCTCTGGCTAGCCTCCACCAGAGAGAGTCATGGGGCCCGCCCTGATAAGGAGCTCCCAGATAGTGGACTGTGTCCCGCTGGTTGGACCGGGGAACCCTTGGTCTGGCTATCGGGTCTTGAGAGCGGGCCGAATCTCTCTGAGAGTCGTCCCCTTGGAGTGGCAAATCAGGGGTACCTTAATATCACTTTGGGGGTGGTGAACCCACTGTTGATTTTAAGGTACTGATTTAGCACTCGCTTTCATTCTGCGTTAGCTGCGGCTAGTGCAGATGGGCAATTTTTTATCCTTGGTGTGGTCTTTGTGCCACTTTTTGATGAAGGGTGCTATTCCCTTATGGGCTAGCCCCGAAGTCTTAGGGAGTTCTTTGGCGTTATGGTCAGGTACTCCCCCTTACTGGGAGTCTCTCTTCGGGTGAGCTCCCAGCCTAGTATCTGTTGGGACTGCCTATGCAGAATAGGACCCCGTGTGACTTCGGCCAGAAGGGCTAGTAGGTCCACTGCCGCTTCGGCTGGGTGGTCTTAGTACCCAGCCCTCGTCAGGAGCCTCGCTTCAGGGGGCCCGGGGAATTTGGGTGGCCCTTCCTCTTTGCATGAGGGATCACAAATAGTACCCCAGTGCACATTTTTTGTGTGGTGTTTTTGCACTTTCACTTTTTTTCGAGCACAACGTTTTTGTTTAGAGGATGACGTTACTGGAAACCCCTCTTCCTGGGGCTTCTCAATGATCAGTTATCAGATGCTTGGGTAAAGGGAATGATAGGAAGTTTCCTCATTGGAGTTTATGGTGTGATTGGGGAAAGGGGAGGAGCTAATGCAGATTGGATCAGTGTGATTGGCTCGGAAAGAATTGGCAGTAGGACTGATGGTAATTTGCTGAAATTGGCTTCATTGATTTTGTTCCCCTCTGACTATCGTGTGATAGGTTGGGGTCAGTTCTATGTTGGAAATGTTTCTTTATCACGTCGGCGGTTTTATTCTCTTCCTAATAACTTCCATCGCCTGTTCTCTGTGTCCGGCCTGATTATTAGAACCAATTAATTAGAAGCCAGAACAAATTACCCTCCTAATCATGGTACGTGGCTTCCTGAGTAATGAAGACAGCTTTTCTGAGACAAGACGTGACCGGCAGTGCCCTCCGCCCAGACATCCGCTCTGCCTGGATGGCAGCAGGGGGCAGATATACATTAAGATCCGGATCTGTCGGGAGTCGGTGTGACGGATGGATTGAGACTTCCAACTCCCCACATAAACTTTTGTTGCCCATAGAAACCAATAAGAGTTGATTTGAAGGGGCATTCTGATTGGTTGTTGGGAGCAGAATCATTTCTTGTTTAATTTTTGGCTCTTTGATGCCCTCATTACCGCTCACTAACTCTTCTAATGTCTCTGCAGCAAAGCGGCGGCCGGGAAGATGAACTTATACGAGTCGTTTGCTCAGGCAACACAGCTGGGAGATCTGCACACCTGCCTGATGATGGATATGAAAGCCTGCCAGGAGGAAGACGTGCGCCTACTGTGCTACCTGACCCCCTCCATCTACAGCGAGGTACAGCCCCCACCATGTGATAGCCATAGGGCGGCCATCTTGTTCCTTGTACATGAAGCTCTCTCTCTTTTTCTTCCCCCAGTTTCCAGATGAAACTCTACGAAGTGGAGAGCTCCTTAATATGATTGTGGCCGTCATTGACTCCGGCCAGGTAAGGATTTGGTACCACGTTGATGATTCTAGAGAAATATTTCTGTGATATGTGATCACTGACTTCCTGTGTGTGTCACAGCTGCAGGAACTCGTGTGTCATGTCATGATGGGGAACCTGGTGATGTTCCGGAAGGACTCCGTGCTCAATATACTAAGTAGGTGCTCCGGGTTGGGGATAGTGGGGAAGGGGGGGGAGGGCTGTTGTCAGCTGTTAGTATTGGGGAAATCACCTGATTGGTACTGAGGTGGGCACATGGCAGGGTTCTCCCTGACCTCTTCTAGCTGGGGGAAGCACCTTGCATATTTCAGTAACCACCCAGTTTATAAACATTTATGGGTGGGGGCAGTACCTGGGGTAATAAGGAGCTCTGCTTTATGTCTTCCAGTTCAGAGTTTGGAATGGGAAAC
>NC_092869.1:763796-764889 GCF_032062135.1 Pyxicephalus adspersus
AGAATATAAAACCACTTTAATGTGTATATAGCAGGAAGCTGTAATCAGGCTTGTGATGGGAGGGGCTTATCTGTAACATAGGGGAGGGGCCTGGATGGGTTTGTGTGGGTAAAAAAAAACCCGGACTCTTCATAATGATTGACGTCTGTGCGGCCATCTTGTTCTGAGTAAATTGAACAAATCAGCAGACAGCCTGTTATAGCCGGCCAATGAGCAGTGTTTATTTTTTTGACCTTCACAAGTGCCGCCGTTTCCAGTAATTGCCGGCTGTGTCCCCTCTTCCCCCGGCTGCTCCTCGTTCTGCATGTAGGTCCCATGGTGTCACATCTGCAATATCCGGCACAGCCCTTATCAGCCCCATCATTTATTAGTGCCGGGAGGAGCGCCACATTGTGGGTAACGGGCCGCTCTGCGTCTGCCTGGAGATTCACAGGAAGACAATTTTCCATTTATTAACTAGAAGAAAATATTTCTGAATGACTGCAGGGCTCAGACTGGGAGAGAATAAAGCAGCACACAGAGCCAATTGGTGGGGGGGGGGCCGCAGTGCTCAGAAACAAGAGGAGTAGAGCAAATGAGTTCATCCATCTGATGCTTCTCCTATCCAATCACAGGCTGGGGGAGGGACAAGACCTGTGGGTGTGACGGTACTGCAGCTGATAAAAGTCAGGTCTGCGGCCCTCCATACATGGCTGTGCTGTGAGTCTGATCTGGGTAAATCTCAGGACTGGATGGATAGAATTACAGATTTTTAGGGTGGAGTGTTGGGGAAATAGGGACATGAGTGCTTTGTGATTGGTGTAATATGGGGACCATAGGGGGCGCTGTTTTCTTTGTATCGGTAGCATTGATGGGTTTCCTCCTCTCTCAGGCCTACGGAGGAGATGGTGAAGATGGTTCTGAGCCGCCCGTGTCACCCCGATGATCAGTTCACCACAAGCATTCTGCGCCATTGGTGCCTGAAGTATGACGACCCCTTGGCCGAGCACATCAAGTCTTTACTCATCAAGAACAACAGCCTGCCCCGAAAACGCCAGAGGTAAGGAGGGCATGGGGTATTATAGGTCATAGTGGTCAAGGGTCCCCAAAGGTC
>NC_092869.1:766942-769328 GCF_032062135.1 Pyxicephalus adspersus
TGTGAAGAGCTCTCACCGGTGAGCTCTGCCAAGCCGCTGCCTCCTCTCCCCCGGCCCCCTCCGCTGCCACCCTCAGGTCGAATTGTTTATCTGTCACAGAGATTCTTATACGGTTGGAGATCTCTCCAGCACCAGGCACTCTAGGCTGCACCATATTGTCATTCATCTCTGAAGTGCCTTCCCAGAGAGCAGTGGGGCAATTATCACAAATCCCAAAGGATGGTGAGAGAGCCGCCAGGGAAGAAGAGACAGACTGCATGTAATTGGAGAGATGGCAGACGGAGAGAGCACTGCCAGAAAACAGATGTGATGGTTCAGGTGTAATGAGCCCCGGGGCAAGGACAGCCAATCAGAATTCAGCTTTTTATCAGTGAACGCCATTGTAACTGAGACAGATTATTTCTGATTGGTCTGTGTGGGTACTAAAATCGTTACACTGGGCCCCCTCCCACACACACATAAATTAGTTGGGGTCATTTTTTTATTGTTTTTTTTACATTTTAAACTGTTTAATGCTTTTTGAATCACAGGGTGAAATTATATACAGTGGTTCTGTATGTAGGGGATGATAGTATACCAGGGGTCTGTATGTAAGTGGTGATTATATACCAGGGGTCTGTATGTAAGTGGTGATTATATACCAGTCTGTATGTAAGTGCTGATTATATAGCAGGGGTCTGTATGTAGGTGATTATATACTGGGAGTCTGTATGTAGGGGGTGATCATATACCAGGGGTCTGAGTATAAGTGGAGATTTTATACCGGGGTCTGTATGTAGGGAGTCATAATATACCAGCAGTCTGTGTGTAGGGGGTAATTTTATTGCAGGCCTGTATGTAGGGAGTGATTATATACCCAGGGTCTGTATGTAGGGGGTGATTAGATACTGGGGTTCTGTATGTAAGTGGTGTTTATTTACCCAGCGTCTGTATGACTAGTGTTGTCTCTCCTCTGTTGGCAGCCTGCGGAGTTCAAGCAGTAAGTTGGCACAGTTGACGTTGGAGCAGATCTTAGAACATTTGGATAACCTGAGACTTAACCTGTCCAATACCAAACAGAATTGTGAGTATCCAACCCCCAAGGACTGATTCCTGCCACTCTGCGCCAATCAGACCATCAGATCTAGCCCCCTCCCATCTTTCTCATATATCTCCTCTCTCGTACCATTTACACAAATCCAGACCAATTCCTTCACATATTTACTGTTTTACTAAGCCTTTTCCTAAACTATCCATCTACTGCCCCACCTAGGATAGCTCCCCTAAAACCCCATATCCCCCCCACCACCCTGGTTTACCCCCCACCCCATTGATCCCCCTCTCTCTACTTTACATAGCAGTTCTTTTCCATTATCTGCCCTCATTCCCATCCATCTTTCCTCTCCTCCTCGGGTAATCTCTCAGTCCATCTCCCCCCTCCTCCTGTGGCCTCCTCTCTCCTTATCATCCCGCTGGACCAGCAATTTATTCTCCAATCTATCTATAGCTCTGTAATTCAGTTAGTGCTTCGAAAATCTGCAGCTAGCTGGACCCCTATTACCATATCGTATTGTCTTCCCTGCCAGCCGCAGAGCTCTGCCTCCCCCTGGTGGCCGGATCTAGCCATTGCAGGATTATCGGTACTTTTCCATGAACCCCTGAAGTCATCCTGCACTTTGTCCGTGCAAAGCAATGATCACCTTGATCCCCCAGATAACTTGTGTGCCTCCCCTGAGCGTGCCCAATGTATAACATTGTACTATATACATATATAAAATATACTTGTATTGTTTGTGTTCAGTTTTCAGCCAAACGCCGATCCTGCAGGCTCTCCAGCATGTCCAGGCCAGCTGTGACGAGGCGCATAAGATGAAGTAAGAATAAGTATCCATCACCCTCCTTAACTGTGGGCCTGTCTTTGCCTTCCATTACAGCATGGCTATTCATGCAGGAGCAGAGCAGAGTCCTAATTGCATTCTGGGAGGCACTGTGTCATTAGTCTGTTCCTATCATTGCCAGGAGGTGGTGCTGTGTTCCCACACTGTCCCTATTATTGCCAGGTGGTGGCGCTGTGTCCTCAGACTGTCCTTGTTATTGCCAGAAGGTGGCACTGTGTTCCCCAGTTGGTCCCCATCATTGCCAGCAGGTGGCACGGTGTCCCTGTCTTCCCACTGCCTGGAGTGTGTCTTCAGCCTGTCCTCATCATTGCCTGTCTGTTTCATCACTGCCTGGAGGGTGCCGCTGTGTCCCCAGTCTGTACCCCCTATCCCCAGTAGGTGGCACTATGTCCCCAGTCTGTACCCAGCATCACCAGTAGGTGGCACTATGTCCCCAGTCTGTACCCCCCATCACCAGTAGGTGGCACTATGTCCCCAGTCTGTACCCTCCATTCCCAGTAGGTGGCACT
>NC_092869.1:770086-770650 GCF_032062135.1 Pyxicephalus adspersus
CAGTAGGTGGCACTGTGTCCTCAGTCTGCACCCCCCCCCATCCCCAGTAGGTGGTGCTGTGCCCCCACTTACCTCACCTGTGTTCTTTTATCAGGTTCAGTGACCTTTTCTCGCTGGCAGAGGAGTACGAGGACTCAACAAAAACGCCAAAGAACCGGCGGAAAGGCCCCATGACAAGCCCACGCAGCAGGAAGACCACAGCACAGCCAACCAACACTGAGGAGGAGTCTGCATCCAGCAGTGCCTCGGTAGGAGTCAGGGATATGGTGGGAGGGGCCAGCTGTGTGGGCGGGGCATACGATACATTATTACCTATAGCCATATTTCCTCTATGGGTCTGCTGATTTGTAGATCCTGCCAGTTAGGAGTTAGGTTCTCCTTCCTGAATGCCTGCTGAGATAATAGCCATACAGACAGACGTACTCTTGTCAGTGTCAGAACTGGTGGGCGGAGCCTTACAGGGGAGCGGGCGTTCTCCTCCTATTGACGTTTATTCTTTATTTCTTTGCAGGAAGAGGAGGACACCAAGCCAAAGCCCAGCAAGCGGAAAAGGAAGGGCTCCGC
>NC_092869.1:771333-776830 GCF_032062135.1 Pyxicephalus adspersus
GGTCTCTAGGGAACCCTTTCCTTCCATTGGCTGAGTGTGTGGAGGGGGAGTGGTCATCTTCAGGTCTTTTCCTGCATCTGTGCAATCATAAAGTGTAACTGAGGGAGGGGCTATAGCTCAACCAGCCAATAGGAGGTGAGGAGGTGGTGGCCCATTCACTTCCTATGGCCGTGATATAACTGCAGTACAGAACAGGAAGGGTTGTCACCTCATGGCCCGGTGACAACCCTGTGTACAAAGCCGTGTGTGTAGTCAGACTTCGGATATACTGCTGAATGTCACTGCCTCCACCTGGTGGCTAGAAGGTGGTACTGCACCCACACAGCTCTCCTCTGTGGGTGACATAATGTACAGAAATCAGTGCTGCTAAAGAGGACCTGTCATCACATAACAGGATAAAGCTGCCAGCTACCCCCTCGAAGATCACATGACTCCCCCCTGCCTTCCCCAGGAGTCTGCGTTGTGGTAGATGGAGGGGATTCTGGGAATGTTCGGGGGAGGGGTGTTCCGGAATGTTCTGGAGCGGAGTTCTCCATGTGGGTAACGTGGCGGAGGCCTCCACCTCTGGAGTTAATTATTTCCCTCACCTGGCACAATGAGTGTCCTCCTGTGACACCGCTGGGGGCGGCTGATTGGAGGGATTAACCCTTGGTGTCAGATCCCCAGCTCCTCCAGAGACCCCTGGGGGCCCCACTACAGGAAATCCTACAATAAATAAACTTCCTTTGCCTAAAAAAAGGGGAAAAAAAACAAGAAATGTCCCCAAAAATATAAATCTCCCCCACTTCCTGTCTTATGCTGCTTTTTAGGCTCCACCCCTTCTGCAGGGACATCTCTGGGATGGAGGAGAGTACAGCAGGAATGTTATGAATCATCAATAGGTCACATGACTGGGTCAGCATGAATATTGGGTGTGGCCAAAATGTGAACCCCCCCCCCCATGATAGGGTCCAGATGTCCCCATCCACCATCAGTACCCCATAAATAGAGGCAAAGGAGGAGGTGCTGCTTATTCATGGCCATGGGGGCCCCACCAAGGAAATATCTATTCACCCCCACCGGGAAGATTCACGCTGATATTCCCAGGATGAACCTCTATGGATAAAGGTGACAGCCCGCCAGGTTTTCATTGACCCCCAGTGTCCCCGATGGGGAAGTTTCCTCTCCGGAAGTGAAATCTCAGTGGGGACACCCAGTCTGGTGAATGATTGCCTGAGGATTCACCATCTTTTCACACTTGTAGAACCGGTTTCCCCAGACACAGCCGGGAGTCATGTGACTGCGTGTTGGGGCTCGATTGGGGGTTTCTCTGCTTTCTTTCAAACAGCAAGGGGGAGGGACCCAATGTCTCGAAGGGAGGGGCTTTGGTCTGGGTCGGAGGGGTTTTGGTATCGGCGGGAGGAGTCCTCAGTCTGAGTAGGAGGGGTTTTGTATTGAGGGGAGGAGACTCTGTGGTGGATGGGCGGAGTCTTTGGTCTGTGGGGAATGTGTCTTGGTTTGTGTGGGAGGGGTTCTGTGGCCCCGCCTCTCCCGGTCTCAGTGTGGTCACGCCCCTCCCGGTCTCAGTGTGGCCCCGGTGCTGAGGACGATGTGGGTGTTGCTGGGGGTCCTCGCGGTGTCGGTGGCGGTTGTGTGGCCCCCGGGGCCCCGGCGGCTCGCTCTCTTCCTGCACGATGCTCTCTTTATTCTCCGTACTTTCTTCCTGAAGCGGACGGTCCGCCGTTGGATCCGGGAAGGGGCGCTCAGCCTGCCGGGGCTCTTCCAGCTGCAGCTCCGGAGGTCCCCGGACTCCCCCCTCCTCCTATTCCCGGAGCAGAGGGTCACCTACCGGCACCTGGAGCAATGCAGCAACCGGGCGGCCAATGCCCTCCTCCCCCACACCACCCCGGGGGCCACTGTGGCCCTTCTACTGCCCAACCGCCCCGAATTCCTGGCGGCCTGGATCGCCCTCAGCAAACTGGGCCAGATCGCCGCCTTCCTGAACAGCAACACTCGGCGGGGGGCCCTAAGGCATTGCCTGGAGGCGTGCGGGGCCCGGGGCCTCATCACCAGCCCAGGTAAGAGGGGGAGGGGATCCATACACTGAGCCGGAGAGCTGACACTCTAATCCCCCATTTCTTTAGCTCTGTCCTATACAGTGGCGCAGTACAATGTCCTCTCCATTTTTCCAGATCTCTTCCATGCGGTGCGGGAGATTCTCCCCGATATTCGGGAATTGGGGATCACCGTGTGGGTGATGGGCCCCGGAGATTACCCCGATGATGTAATGGACCTCCAGGCCCTGATGGACGCGGCTCCTGACACCCCGCCGCCGGCTGATCTGGGCGTTGTGAGGAACCCAATGGACACCGCCATCTGCATCTTCACCTCGGGCACCACAGGTAAGTCACCCGAGCGGCTCTTCTGATTGGCTGCATAGGGGCCCCTCCTCCATGAACCCCTTCTCTTTACCCCCCTGGCAGGATTACCCAAAGCGGCTCGGATCAGTCACCTGAAGACCCTGATGTGCTGCGCCTTCTACCAGCTGGGCGGCGCCACCTCCACCGATGTCATCTACATGTCCCTGCCCCTCTACCACAAATCCGGGGCCCTGCTGGGCGTCGGGGGCTGCATCGGCGTCGGTGAGTTCCCTTATGTAGCCTCATAATACCCCCCTCCCCCGGCTGGAGGTGACTTATTTCCCAGCATCCCCTCTGTCCTCAGGGGCGTCTATGGTCCTCAAGGAACGATTCTCCGCCAGCCAATTCTGGAACGACTGCCGCAAATACAACGTCACCGTCTTCCAATACATCGGGGAGCTGTGCCGATACCTCACCAACCAACCCCAGGTACCAAATATCCACCCACCCCCTAGGGGGCGCAAAGTCTTCAACTTCACTGTAATAACTGGAGATCAGATTACACGCACAGCTGAACAGAGTTCTCTCACCTTGGGGACACCAAATCTTCAATTTGCATTTCTTAAATTAGGATGTTGTAAGCAGTGACAGCTGATTGGCTGGAAAATCTTGCTAGGATTGCAATGAGCATCTCTAAGCTCCTCCCCCGAGGAGCCATCCCACATTTTATAGGCTTCACAACATCCTAACTACCCTCCCCCTCAGATCCCCTTATTTATGATCATTATTGCCCCTATTCCCTTATAATGCAGACTGACGGTGAGAAGAACCACAAAGTGCGCCTGGCTGCGGGAAGCGGGCTCCGCCCCGACGTCTGGAAGGATTTCTCACGCCGATTTGGGAATATTAAAATCTTCGAGACTTACGGAATGACCGAGTTCAATATTACTTTCCTCAACTACACCGGAACACCTGGGGCTGTGGGCAGAGGAACCTACCTGTACAAGGTAAGTCGTTCCCCAATTGTTATATAATTGTTATATATTCTCGCTCTCTGTCATGTGATTGGTTAATATTCCCTCCCTTTGCATTTAGAAATTCTGCCCATTTGATCTCATCCGCTTTGATACCCAGGAGGGGGAGGCAATCAGAGATCCGCAGGGGCGGTGCCAGCGCACAAGTACAGGTAGGTCCATAGCTTTCTTCAACCAGGACCAGATTTCCCTGCATCTCATCCCCCTCTGGTCCTGTAATTGCCTTGTGGCCCCTGGGGGTTGCTATAGAGAGGATGTTGGGGGTCCTTACTGCACTGCTAGTCATGTGATTGAAGTGAAGGCGGATCTTGATGCCCTCTTGTGTTGGTGCCACAATTTGATTTGTTGGACTTAACTTTGTCTTGGTTCCCCTACAGGAGAGACGGGGCTCCTGATTTCGCCGGTCACCCCCATGTCCCCGTTCTTGGGTTACGTCGGGGGCCGGGAGTTGTCGGAGAGGAAGTTGTTGAGGGACGTTTTCCAGAAGGGTGACTGCTACTTCAACACCGGGGACCTGATGGTGCAGGACAACCTGGGCTTCGTCTACTTCCGGGACAGGACAGGGGACACGTTCAGGTGAGGAGCCCACTCCCTGCCCATTACCCCTGAGTCTGGGACCTCCCACCAGGGGTTCACGACTCCACCCCCAATTGTTACCTGGTTAAAGCCACACCCATATTGTGAGATGAGGTCTCTCCTCCTATTGGTTGTTTAAGTTTTCTTGTCTTGATGTTATAGGTGGAAGGGGGAGAACGTGGCCACCACTGAGGTGTCAGAGATCATGAGCGGGCTGGACTTTTTCCAGGAGGTCAATGTCTATGGGGTCACCATCCAAGGTGGGTCTCTATTTTGCTTCACCCCTGGTGTCTTCTCCTCCAACGCTTCACCCCTGGTGTCTTCTCCTCCAACGCTTCACCCCTGGTGTCTTCTTCTCCGCCATGGCTTCTTCCCTGGTGTCTTCTTCTCCATGGCCTCACCCCTGGTGTCTTCTTCTTCTCCTCCTCCATGGCTTCCTCCCTGTTGTCTTCTCCTCCATGGCTTTACCCCTGGTGTCTTCTCCTTCATGGCTTCACCCCTGGTGTCTTTCCCTTCATGGCTTCACCCCTGGTATCTTCTCCTCCAACGCCTTACCCCTGGTGTCTTCTCCTCCAACGCTTCACACCTCGTGTCTCCTCCTCCATGGCTTCACACCTCGTGTCTCCTCCTCCATGGCTTCACACCTCGTGTCTCCTCCTCCATGGCTTCACACCTCGTGCTGGTGTCTATGGCTTCACCCCTGGTGTCTATGGCTTCACCCCTGGTGTCTATGGCTTCACCCCTGGTGTCTATGGCTTCACCCCTGGTGTCTTCTCCTCCATGGCTTTACCCCTGGTGTCTTCTCCTCCGTGTCTTCACCCCTGGTGTCTTCTCCTCCGTGTCTTCACCCCTGCTGTCTTCTTCCTTTAGGACATGAAGGTCGGATCGGTATGGCAGCAGTCACCCTGCGCCCCGGCCGTGAGCTGAACTTGGATCAAGTTTTCTCCCACGTGATGGAGTTCCTTCCTTCCTACGCTCGTCCACGCTTCCTGAGAGTTCTGGTGAGTGAAATATTACCCCGGGGTGCTGTGTAGTGCCCAATCGTGGAGGGCGTGAAGGTTTGGTGGAGTTTCTAGTCTCCATCCTCTAAGGCCCAATGGTGGCCGTGTTTGATTGACCATTGATGTCACCGTGTCTGATCTTCTCCCTGCAGGAACACATGGAGACCACCGGGACCTTCAAGCAGCAGAAGCAGCGATTGGTTAATGAAGGTTTCTCCCCATTGGTTATCTCGGATCCTCTGTACCTCCTGGATGAAGGCTCCCACTCCTATCGTCCACTCACAGAAGATCTCCACTCCCAGATTTTATCCTCAGAATTTCGAGTTTAGGTGGCGGCCATTATTCACCTTCAATGTTTCCTCCATTTAATTTGGTTCCTCAGGGGCCAGGCCAGCAAAGTGCCTTACTTCCATCCAATTTGCTGCGGCCGTGTCGGGGGAGGAGACCCAGGGGGCGTGGTTAAATGGAAGGCCAATCCCTAGCTCACAGTGTATAAAGTGCCTTAATACCTCCAGCCATTCCAGGTGGGCCATGCCACGGACAGTGG
>NC_092869.1:777449-780380 GCF_032062135.1 Pyxicephalus adspersus
ATGAACAGTCACCATTTTTATACCATTTTGTAATACCGACGCCAATATTTTTTGTTTTTAAATAGTTTTTTCCTACAATAATGAAATTTGTAGAAAATATCAGCTCAGCTCAATCTCTCCATCCATTGAACTTCTTTTATATTTTCCGTCCTGGTGACGACCACCAATCATTCTGGAATAGTTTTATATTCTTATATATGGATATATGGAGGGGGTGTGGCTATATAACCCCTCCTGTGTGTCACCCCACCCCTGCCTAAGAATGATCCCGCCCTCCAGGTTCTTTCTGCATTCCTTTTTCTATATCATTGTACTTTTTGTAACGTTTGTACTGCTGCAGGGTATCCAATAAAATGTCTCCGGATTTCTTTGTTGTCGCATTTCTTGCAGATTTATTTGTATGATGCATCTGACAGATCTGCATTATAAATCGTCCTGCTCTCTGTTTTCTGTATCCTCACCATTGGTGGGGCAGGTGGCAGGAGGAGGAGCTGTGCAGGTGCATCATGGGAAGAATCATCAGAGGGAAGGGGATTGGTTATAATTGTTGAAATATTTCCTTTCAGCTAATCAATGAATCGCTTCATTTTATTAATCCTGGGTGATCCTGCCATGAAGGATCATATTCAGGCACTTCCTGATATATGCTGACAACACTCTGTCTCCAGTGTTGTCACCCAGAGATTTGTAGACAATATGACGCACTGTTGTCAGGAAATCCCCTCCCCCATCCAGCCACCACGGGGGGGCAGGAAGTGGCTGCAAAGAGGCTGAAGGAGATCAGCACTGAGATGGAAGAAAAGGAGCCAATAAGAAGCCGACAACTGGATATAATAAAGGGGAGGCGTTGTCACCCCACTCAGGATTCATTTAAATCTCTGGTGAATCTCTGAGATTCATTATCTTTTATTGGAAAGATTCAGTGTGAATCTCAGGGATCACTGGGGGCCCCAAATACCATTCTGCTTTATGGAGTCACGGGGTAACGTTCAGCCACCCAGAGCCCAGGAACCCAATAAAGTCATCACCACCCAGCAGAGGGGCAAATTAGGAACTGGTGCCCCCAATAATGGGCACAGATCCCCCAGGGTCTCAGCTCAGGGATAGTGGGTCCCTGATTGGTTTATTTCCCTCGTGCCCCCCCCCAGCTCTGGGATCTCAGATTCTGTGGTGGGGGAGGGGGTTTCTCCCCCCTCTTTGTCTTCACCCAGCAGGCGGTGACCCCTCTTACCTCCCCCATTGTCGGCAGATATTTGGTTGTCTTCCCAGCAATCCTCATTGGCTGCCATCTGTGGAGTCATTTTTGATGGTTGGGGGTCATTTAAGGCTGCGTGCCATCTGATGGGGGGGTCACCTTGTCCCCAATTGTCTCTGTGACCTCTGACCCCCCCAGGGCACAATGAGGATCAGGAAGACCACAGAGGGGGAGGGGTGTTGATGGGGGGGTTGTGGGAATTTTCCCCGGGAGGGTCTCAGTGCTGAGGATGATTTGGGGTCATCAGAGGCTCCGCACAGCCACAGCGACACCTCGGAGAGATCCCCATCACCCCCATCCTGGCCGGCCAAATACCATTCTGCTTTATGGAGTCACGGGGTAACGTTCAGCCACCCAGAGCCCAGGAACCCAATAAAGTCATCACCACCCAGCAGAGGGGCAAATTAGGAACTGGTGCCCCCAATAATGGGCACAGATCCCCCAGGGTCTCAGCGCAGGGATAGTGGGTCCCTGATTGGTTTATTTCCCTCGTGCCCCCCCCCAGCTCTGGGATCTCAGATTCTGTGGTGGGGGAGGGGGTTTCTCCCCCCTCTTTGTCTTCACCCAGCAGGCGGTGACCCCTCTTACCTCCCCCATTGTCGGCAGATATTTGGTTGTCTTCCCAGCAATCCTCATTGGCTGCCATCTGTGGAGTCATTTTTGATGGTTGGGGGTCATTTAAGGCTGCGTGCCATCTGATGGGGGGGTCACCTTGTCCCCAATTGTCTCTGTGACCTCTGACCCCCCCAGGGCACAATGAGGATCAGGAAGACCGCAGAGGGGGAGGGGTGTTGATGGGGGGGTTGTGGGAATTTTCCCCGGGAGGGTCTCAGTGCTGAGGATGATTTGGGGTCATCAGAGGCTCCGCACAGCCACAGCGACACCTCGGAGAGATCCCCATCACCCCCATCCTGGCCGGCCCCCAAATTCCTCCAATCACCATGTGGAAGCGGCTGCTCGGGGTCACCCTGCTCCTCCAAGGAGGTAAGTCAGACCAATATACCCGGGGGTGGGGGGCAGATTGTCAGCTCTTCTCTTTCCACATGAGGTTTTATCTCAGCAGGTGCACAGTGACGGCAGTGGTGATCTGTACTCACGGAGAGATTTGATTGGGTCGTTGTATTGCGCTTTCACTGTGCAGAATGAATTGTCATTGATCTTTGTGAATTATTATTTATATAGTGCCCACATATTACATGGCGTTGTACAATACCTGGGGACCTCAGAGGATAAATACAACCCCTGACCCCGGAGGGAAAGCCATCAGCCAATCACATGGCAGGAAATATTCTTATTTTTATTATTATTGATTTTCTTTCTCTGTGATTGGCTAATTATGACTTCCCCTTATTCACTCAGATAAGTGAATGAGTGCTGAGTGAATGCGCTCCATTGGTTTATAGGAATGTAACAGAGTCAGCTGATAAGGAATTGGGGGCCAATTATTGCCCCCCTGAACCCCAATACCCCCCAATTCTATGTGATGATGTGCGGGGCCCCCATGTGATCCGGTAGTGAAGGGGTTAATATTGGGGGGAATAATAATTAGGTGGGGGGGTAAATAAGTGAAGGGGGGGTACAGACATTGATCTTCCCTCCTGGCTGACAATATGAATGGGCCCCCGCCCCTCCCCCAGCCTCGTCCATCTGCACAGTCTGCAGGCCGGGGCGATGCT
>NC_092869.1:781139-804116 GCF_032062135.1 Pyxicephalus adspersus
TTAATAATAATGGCGTTTTATATTTCCCCTCCCCCCCTGCAGTTTGCGCTCTGGCCGGTGACCTTTCCTTCCTGGCCGAGCCGGCCGACGCCGCGGTGATACCGAACCGGCCGCTGATCCTTCACTGCCACGCGGAAGGAGAACCGCCAATCAACATCACCTGGTACAAGGATGGGGAGCCCCTCCCCCGAGGTGCCCACACCCAGCAACTCCGCAACGGAACCCTCCGGATCGCCAACTTCCAGAAGAGGCGGCCAAACGCGTCAGACGCCGGGGAGTACGGCTGTGCCGCACAGAACCGATACGGGAGGCTGCTGAGCCGCAAGGCCAAAGTCCAAGTGGCTTGTAAGGAGTGGGGGGAGGGGCAGATTTGTGGGAACCCCCAGACATTGGATTGGGGTGTCGGATGTCTGGCTGTGGGGGTGACAGGTTCTCTTTATTTCCATCAGTTCTGTCCCATTTCCACGTCAACCCCCAACCGATGGCGGTACCAGTGGGGGGAGCGGCGCGTTTCCAGTGCCTGACCACAGCCGTCCCCCCGGCCACCATAATCTGGGAGAGGAACCGCACCGCCCTGATACCCTCCGACCCCAGGTGAGCCGGCTGCACCATGAACACGGGGGATGGGGGGACCCCTTACCTGGGATACACATGGACCCCGATCCTTCCCCATCTGTATACCCCTCCCCCTCTATTGTACCCCCATCTACCCTTTCCCCACTGTTGTACCCCTCCCTCTCTATTGAACTACAATTTTCCCCCTTTTCTACCCCAATCTCCTTTCTGCCCTTGTACCCCGGTCTCTCCTCTATTATACCCCATTCCTTCCTCAGTCCTTCTTTTGTACCCCAATAACCCTCTGTTGTGCCCCAATCTCACTTCGATACCCCAGCCCCCCTCAATCATTCCCCATTTACCCCGCTTCCTGTCCCACCATCTTACCCCAGGTATTGTACCCTATAATGGGAGTCAGTGGGGGGTCATTGGGGGTGCTGGTGGCTCAGCCCACAGTGGGGTATCCCCGTGTCACCCCGAATCATTGAATGTCTGTTTCCCCCTCTGCCCAGATTCACCGTCCTCCCCGATGGCATCCTACAGATCTCGGGGGTCACACGCGATGACATCGCCCCCTACAGGTGTCTGGCCAGGAATGGCGCCAACAGCCGACACAGCAAGGAGGCGTGGCTGACTCTTACAGGTAAGTCAGAGGACACTCCGCCCCCTCTCTGAGAAGGACTCACTCATTGGATACCACCCAGTCACCTGACCTCTGTTCCCAGCAGACTCCACCCATCAGGAGCCAATCATTCTCTCCGGCCCACAGAACCTCACACTAACTGTCCACCAGACCGCCATCTTGGAATGCGTCTCCACAGGAAACCCGCGTCCTGTCGTGTCCTGGAGCCGGCTTGGTAAGAGGAAATCAATATTTCAGCCCCCTTTCTATGGGGTATCATGGCTGCCGCCTGCCAATAGTACACTCCGCCCCATATGGCTGCTTGGAGACTCCCATTTTCTGAATCTGAAATATTTTGTGTCACAGTGATGGCTGTTCATAGATCAGCACAGTGCAGGGGATGGCTGGGATTGGGGAACCAGCGCTTTGCCTTCCCCCATTTCAGTCCCCCAGTGATCAGCGCTATCGCCCTCTAGTGTTAAATATTCATCATTGTTATTAGTAATTGGACCGATGGTTCTCCTCCTCCCCCAGACGGGCGATCGATCGGTGTGGAGGGGGTCCAGGTTCTGGGGAACGGCAATCTGATGATCTCAGACGTGGCTGTGAAACATTCCGGGGTCTACGTCTGCGCTGCCAACCTGTGGTCATGGTGATGATGGCCATTGATGTGGTCATGGTGAAGATGCCCATTGATGTGGTCATGGTGATGATGGCCATTGATGTGGTCATGGTGATGATGGCCATTGATGTGGTCATGGTGATGATGCCCATTGATGTGGTCATGGTGATGATGCCCATTGATGTGGTTATGGTGATGATGGCCATTGATGGGTCATGGTGATGATGTCCACTGATGGGGCATGGTGATGATGCCCACTGATGGGGCATGGTGATGATGCCCACTGATGGGGCATGGTGATGATGCCCATTGATGTGGTCATGGTGATGATGTCCACTGATGGGTCATGGTGATGATGGCCACTGATGGGGCATGGTGATGATGTCCACTGATGGGGCATGGGGATGATGCCCATTGATGTGGTCATGGTGATGATGGCCACTGATGTGGTCATGGCGATGATGCCAGGTAAATGACTAATTGATTGGTTGCCTGGCGGTGCAGCCATTGATGAGTGTATGGCTTGGTTTTGGTTCTGGATATCCTTGCAGTATGAAGTCCAGTACATCTGACCAATGTTGTGATCAATATTTTCCACCCCCCCTCAGGCATCTATACCCAGCAGGATTTATAAATTGGGTACCGGCCTGGGTGGTCCATTTACAATCAGCACCAAGTAATACAATTGTCTCTAATTTCTTGCAGCACCACCAGAGTTTGTACAATGGCCGCAGTCGGTAACTCACACCCCCGGGGACAATGCCACCTTCTCCTGCGAAGCACAGGGGTCCCCCGAGCCCAAGCTGATTTGGCTGAAAAATGGAAAATCCCTAATACCCCAGGGGAACACCAGACTGAGCGCTGACAATCAGTAAGTGAACACCAAAACCCTCCCCCATCCGTATGTGTGCAGTATAATGACCCGGCCATGTTTCTGCAGCACTCTGACCATCCTCAGGGTCACCTCCGCCGATGAGGCTCTTTACCAATGCGTTGCCGAGAACAGAGCCGGAACCATCCAAGCCAGCGCCCGACTAGCGGTCACCCTGCCACAGGACGCTCCGAGAGCCCCGGAGGAGGTGAAGGCTGAACCCATTTCTGCCAATTCTATCCAGGTGACGTGGGCTGCACCACCACTGGAGGACATGGATGGGATAATTGGATAGGTACTACACATCCGTAAAGATGGCGGTGAGTGATGGGTCAACTGGAAGAGGGTAAAAGATAACTTTGATTAGCATCGTTCACAAGATATTGGGTTGTTTCTGTGGGGATTGGCCACCATTGGTGAGGTCTGCTACTGATGATGGGCATTTCCCTCACATTGGTGAGGCCAGGTATTGATGGTGAAGATTTGCCCCCATTGGTGAGGTTAGGTAGTAATGGTGGGGATTTTCCCCCATTGGTGCGGCCAGGTACTGATGGTGGGGATTTGCCCCATTGATGAGGTTAGGTAGTAATGGTGGGGATTTGAACCCATTGGTGCGGTCAGGTACTGATGGTGGGGATTTGCCCCCATTGGTGAGGTCAGGTACTGATGGTGGGGATTTGCCCCCATTGGTGAGGTCAGGTACTGATGGTGAAGATTTGCCCCCATTATTGCGGTCAGGTACTGGTGGTGGGGATTTGTCCCCATTGGTGAGATCAAGTCCTAATGTTGTAGGAGAAGACCTGGCTCACCATTTAAATTCACCCCAAAGGTGTTCAGTAGGGTTGAGTCAAGTTTGACTCAAGTTCCTCCACACCAAACTGGTGACCCCATGTCTTTATGGAGGGGGCTTTGTACCCCAGAGCAGTTATGGGGGAAAAGAAAACCCCAAACTGTGAAAAGGCTGGAAGAGCACATTTGTCTACAATGTATGACCCCGGGTAATTTATTAGGGGGTCCATGTAAGGTTGTGATATTACAATATAATGAAGGATTGATCTCCTTTTGTATATTTCCAGACTCCACCACTCAGGAGATACAAGAAGCTCTCAGTAAGACGACCTTCAAGCACACCATAAACAATCTTGAACCTTCCACCAATTACATCCTTTTTCTGCGGGCATATTCACCTCTGGGTGCCAGTCGGGACTCCAAAACCATCTCCGTCACCACACTGGGGAAAGGTAAACCCTATACCCCAGGCTGGTGGGGGTAGTTTTAACTTTAAATGGCAATCAATGGTCAGTTCTGATCCATGTCTTGGTATCCACAGTCCCAAAGACTCCTGCCTTCTCGGTCACAGTGCTCAATGAAAGCTCCGTACGGGTCAGCTGGGATGCTGCTGGCGCTCACCGTTACAGACTGGAATATCGCAGGATACCATCCACAGCATTCCAGGGAACTCAGACTCTGCCCGGGAACCAGACGTCCTTCACCTTCCATGGTCTTGGTGAGAAGTGCAGATGGGGGAGCAAATGGGTGAAATGGGTTGTCTACAGGCCAAATGGTTCCTTTATTATGCCAAGCCCTGGACTGTTCCAGGACCTATTGTAAGATGTAACCATAGAAGGGGCAATTGTTTTGGTGACCATGGCATCTGGGGGCTTCACCAAAACCAATCCTCCCCCTATTACCAAGTGTGTCAGCCATAGTCTCCTTCTTGTCCATGGCCAGGACTGTTGTATATAACGGACCTTACTGTAACATTGCCCTTCACCGGTTTCTGACCTTTACTAATGTCTTCCAGAATTGTCCTCTCTCTATGAGATCAAATTGGTGGCCTTTATTGCCGGTGAGGAGGGGAACAGCACTAGCGGATTTGTGTCTCTGAAGCCAAACTGGAACGTGGCACCGGGTAACCAATCACAGGCCAGAATTTTATCTGAAGGAACCAAAGTCATGCCTGCTGTCCTCTAGAAACGTTGTTCTTTACCTCCTGCAGATCTAGCCCAGTCCTGCTCTTGTGAAGGAGGAGGAGTTACGATGTCCGGATTGGTACTCGGAATCCATATTACAGTGGCTTGTATTGTCCTCTGCCTCCTCCTGTTCTTTGTGGTGCACTGGAAGAGGTGAGAATGAAAATCCTTAAAGATACCCTATATGGCCAAAGCTTCACGTGGACTCCCTAAAAGTTCAGGGGTTAGACAACTGTCCTCCAATTTTGTGGTCACATTTTGGTGAAGACCCTTTTCTGTTCCACCATGACTGTGCCCCGGGGTACAAAGCCAGCTCCATCATGGTGGACCAGATTGGTGGGGTTGGGGGACTCAAGTGACCTGACCTCAACCCTACTGAACACCTTTGGAATGGTGAGGCATGTCTTCTTCACATCAGTATCAGGCCTCACCAAATTTCTGTAGACAACCCAAAGTCTTGTAGAAGCCTTTCCAGTGGATTGGAGGATGTTATCATAGGGCAACTTCATATTAATGGCCATGAGGGGTAACTTCATATTGATGGCCATGAGGGGTAACTTCATATTGATGGCTTAAGTTTTGGAAAGGGATGTCCACTGAGCTGCTCTAGTTGATGGCTGGGGGTTTTGGTCATATTATGTCATAGTGAATCCTTTGTACGTCTGATTTCTACTTGTAGCCTCTTGTGCAAATCAAAAGCCAAATGGACAGTCAGCAAGCAGAATCAGAGCGTGACGGAGGAAGAGAAGAATCAACCCCAAGTGGTGGAGCTTCTACCAGAGGTGAGAACAAGGATGGTCAGGATGGGGGTAGGTTTTCTTTAAAATCTTGAGATCAGATCCAAAATGATGAAATATTTGCCTAAAACTTCTAGTAAACCTTGGCCCATCCCCTTCCCATTTCTGGAATAATTTAGATATAAACGTGTCCAGGTCCTCTGCTTGATCAGTATTAGGATATCCAGCAGGTTGGCCCCGGGAGGTATCTACAGACCATGGAACATGTTGGGGTTATATCAATTATCATTAATACCACCAAAACTAGGCACAAAATTACAAATGCCCTCCCGGGTCATTTTTTAGATCTATTTGCACCATTCCATATCGGTTGTCCGATTGAATGTGGGCGAGTTTTCAATGACAGCGTGGACTTCTCCTCCTTCTTCAAAATATTGGCTGGCAATGTTTGCAATTCTTCTGAGTTGTCCCACTTGCCCCAGTTTTTGCCAATTTTGCCATAGCATAATGTGGACTCTCCTCCTCCAGGTGGTCCCACCAAAATGTCATTCCAAGTACTTTTGCTATTATATTTGTACCTAAACCATTTGTACCAAGGTTGATGACCAACCTTGAGTGCCGTTTGGACTGTTTTTTAGGGTTTTTAAAGCTTTATGTCTCTGCTGGGGGATTCAGTTTCTCTCTGCCCTTCACTAGAACAAAAAGTGAGGAAAAAACAAAAATGTGAAGTTGCCACCCAAACCAAATAATGGAGGAACCTTCCAGTGGCCATTCACATGTTGGGTCAGTGATTTAGGAGGTGGCAGAATCTCCAGATAGACAGAAAATAAAAACCCTGAGGGGTCTTACCCATCCTATAAACCCTTTGGGCTCCATGTTTCTCTTGCAGAATCCCACAACGAGGCCGGAAGCCACTTCCCCACCACGACGAGTTGTTGTGGTTGAATGCCATGAAGAGCAAAGTCACCGACCAGCTCAAGGTCCTCAAATGTGAACGATGAACACCGTTGATCCATCGTTCAGCCAAAAAGCTACCTCACCAAAAACATCACAAGACCTTAAATATCCTCAATGGACTTCAGAAAAACTTACCAGTCAACGAAATCTACCTACTCTACCACGGGCCGATGCCAAGGACATCACAGGAGATTAAGAATTTGGGTCAAAAGGCATCTTGGCCAACTTTGATTGGTTTCTTGGATGCATTCAGTTGGAAATCCCCCAAAGTGGCTTTACCAAAAGCCCAGCAAACCCTTGGTGGGCCCAGGCCCTGCGCCAATCTGACTTTTTATACATATCCCGTTTTACAAATGATCATTTTACGGGAAGGGTCAAGTCGCCCATAGAGAGTATCGTCTTCCACGCCATTGGGGCATTCATTGATTTGCCCTGGATGGGCAATGAAGAGAACCCGCCTGTCCCGGGAGGTGACAACTTCACGGGCTGATTAGGAACAATCGCCAATTAGTTCTCGGAGTTTCTTGGCCCCACCAGTTTCCTCTCATCCATCTTCCCTTTGCCGAATATTTCACAAGAACATTTTTTAGGGTATTTTGGGGGAAATGTAGAAGAATTTTGTTTGACGAATTTCCCCGCCATGAATAAAAGAGCTCACATGGGACCTCCAATGAAAGTGGAATAAACAGACATTTATCCATTGTATTCCCCAACAAGGAGCTATTCATTCCTCTACCTAGCCCTCCCCCCACTTGGACTTCTCTGAATGTCTTCGGGTAACAGGGCTGTCTGCCAAAAGAAACACCATTAACCCCTAACCTTATCATGGTGCTCCTAGCATCTCCTCCACAATCTGGCTGCCATGATGCAAAATTGGTGCCACCTCGTGGTGGGAATCCAGAATGCAAGCTCTAGTATAACCTGATACCGGTGACTTTAGCCCCCTTCGCTGTGTGTTTTGGCATGCTAAGCCCATTAGTCCTCAGGCCAAGGTCCTTTTTATATTGAAATAAAGGGGGGGTCACATTCAAAAATAAAGACTAAATATTTGTTTTAAAACAAACATGGTACTGTCCTTCTTCAAAGGTAAAAAAATGAGGAAAATTGTTTTCTGGGGGTGTGCAGTGCTCTCCCTGACCTGCAGGTGTCACACTGACCCATTACACCTCAGCATTAATGAACATTAATAAGGAAATATATCTGGTGACAGGTCCTCTTTAGTTATGTGCATATCCTGAGCACATAGTAAAGACAAATATATACTTTGCAGGCTGCGTCTTGTTTGTATTAAATTATTGTATATACAAGGGCGATTCTAAATCCTGACATGTCGGTTCTTGTGCTGCAGGCATTCAGGTATGCGTACCTGTGCAGCCCGCAGCAATCCGGGGATTCTGAGCAATGAGAATATATAATGCATAGGTCATGATATAGACAGGAATATATATATATGTGACTCTACAGGCAGGGCATAGGGTCCAGGGCCACACACCTGAGCCTGCACAGCACCAACCAATCAGAAGCCATATAGAAGCTCTTTATATTCCCAGCAATACTAAAATCTATTTGTAGCAACAGCTAGAGACATTGGCATGAAATAATAATTTTTTCCATCCTTTTACTTTTATTGATGACCTGCAGAGTGGAAAGTGAAGGAGGTGGAAAAAGAATACAAAAAGTTTAGCGGTCCACATTGAACACTGTACCAGTGCAGGTGTCATACCACACACATACCACATGGTGGCACACCTTTCTTTTTCCTGGAACATTCAGTATAATGGAAATATTCAGAAATCACAAACCCCAAAATATTACCCCTCCTTGCCAAACAGCCCCAAAATATTACCCCTCCTTGCCAAACAGCCCCAAAATATTACCCCCCATGCCAAACAGCCCCAGCCCCAACATTTTACACCACCCCCTGCCCCCCTATCCCAAATACAGTCCAAAAATCTTACCATCCCATTGTCAAACAGCCCAAAAATATTACCCCCCTGCCATGCCAAGCTTCTATTATGGGCCAACCCAATCCATTCATCTGTATGGTTCCTGCAGGTCGGCTGCTAACCTACAACTGACGTTCATTAGATAACAGTGGTGGTGACGAAGCCGCTGATTGGCCAGATTGTGAACAATGTTTTTAGTTTTACCCCTCCACCCTCAATGACCTTCACAGCCCAAATTCCCCCCCCCCCCCCCCCCGCCTCCCAAATGAAGTCCACAGCAGAATAAAAAGTTATAAACCGTTCCTTTCTTTATTAAACGAAGCTTGCAAGTGATAAATATTACAAATGGTTTTGAATTTTTTTTTAAATCCTTTCTCCAAAAATGAGCTTTAATTTTTTTTTCCGTTTTTTTTTTTTTTTTACTTTTTGGATTTTTTTTATTTTTTTGTAATCTGCAGAAGTCACTGTTGGGGGTGGGGTGGGGTTGGAGTCTGGAAAGAAACAAATTCCAAAAAGCAAGATGTGTAACCGAGGTAATAAAAGAAATCCAGAACGAAATTAAGAGGGAACATCTCCAGGGTGCAAAAAGGCAGCTCCGCCCCTCCCTCCACGGCCGTTCTGCTTGAGCAGGGATGGGTCGAGGGCTGCGACTGTTAAGTTGAACCTCACATTGCTGGGGACTCCTTAAAATGCCGTGTGCTCGGCCTGCCATGGGGGCTCCATGATCATTACACAATTTTTTGAAAATATTTAGTCACATGATCAATCAGATTATTAATTTCATGTTTATTTTTAAACATTTGTAAAAACCCTTTAATTGTTATAGGATCAGATCATCAACCAATCGGTAACAATTTGGGATCAATGGCAGTTTTTGTACATTTTTGTTTGCCCCTTGGGGATCTTTAGCCGACCCATGGCAAATCGAAGCATTGCTGAGACTTGCGGTTTTGCCACGGACATTTTCTGTTCTATGATTGGAGGAGTGAGGTCACATGGAACAGCTTTTCTGATCTGCCCCGTTCCGCGGGGGTGTGGCATGGGTGGGGTCAATCGCTGCCTTTTGGGCACTCACGCAAATTACACAGATTATGATACACAGTGACGAAAGTCTCACACTATTAAAACTTTGCTTTGTGAGTTCATTTGACCTTTTTATACATAATATACAACGTTTTCTGAACTTTTTATGTCCAGAGATATTTTTCTTTTTACACTGAGAACAAAAAGTTGTTGCATTAAAACCCGAAGCAAAAAACAAAAAAAGAGAAACTTTTCTGACCTTATTAAAACAAAATCCAAAGTGTCACTAGGTTGGGGGATCGTTGCATAAAAAGTTTTCTTTTCCGCAGCACCTTTTTATTTTGTTACGGTTTTCAGGTACAAAATAACTCAATCGGGGAAAGTTTGGGTTTTTGCCTGACCGAGGAGCCCCTCAAACAAGGACGCCAGGGTGGGGCAAAAATGCCAATTTACAAATGATTAGAAATAGGAGTGGCTGGGATGAAAATATAAGACCTGGGGTGAATGGGGGGGTGGGGCCTGATTAGGCAGGGGAAGTGTCTGGAGGGTTGACCTACATGCACCCCACTGACACCAAGTCTTACAGGCTGGGCCTGCTCTGTAATTGGCCCAAAGGTAAAGGTGCCATGTGAGGGGACAGCTGCATAAAGTTGCCCTCTCGAGAGCCCAGGGAGCACACTACTCTAAATCCAAGGTAAAAGCTAACTTGGCTTTATCATAAGCCCCTCCCCTGAGGAGTGAATAGGATAAAATTATGCCTTAAAATGTTTCAATGCCATAAAAATGACATGTATATAAAGTGAACCAGTCTTATTTGGGCCTATTTTTAGGTGTTCGGCCTTCATATTTATGAAATGTTTTTCCCCATCTCCCAATCTCCCCTTTAAATATTTTGTCTGAGGACAACTCTGGAGCTGAGAGTCAGAGCTGCAGTTGCCATCATGGTTTCTGCTTGCTTAAAATATGATCTGTCTCCCAGCACCTGAGTGTGCATGGCAGCATAAAAAAACTCGACTGTTTTAGTGTCATGGTGGGGGGAAAGGGGGGGATGGATCTCTTAACTTTTGGATCACATTGTCACTGGTAGGACACAAAAGGGCCACGAGGTTCAAATGTATGGACAGGAACCAGCAAGTTAATGGTGAGAGGAGAGGTGGGGGGCGGAGCTAACATTTTTTACTATTAATACAAAAGGGTCATCTTCTCTGATGTGTGCCCCCTACTGGGCTCCGAGAGGAAGTACCACACAACTGTCCAATAACACTGATTTCAAGTGGAAGGAGCGGAGTCGATTTACATGAGCCTTGAGAAGAGGGTGGGGGGGCAAATCATTAGCTCCGCCCCTGAAGTTGAAAGAATAGCCAGGACTGGGGGAGTCTGTGACCTCCCGGCACAATGCCATTGGACTAACACTGATAGTTTTGCACCGCGCCGCTTGTCACCATGAAATGAGTCACTTTTTTTGCAGCAAAAGTCTGACAAAGGATTCCTTGAAAGGGTTAAGTGCTATTTTTTTGACAAATGTTCTCTTTATGTAACACATCTGGGGCATCTTTATACTGCGCTTGTCCCCAGGGCACAGTAAACACAAGGTAGGTGGGCACTCCGGTGCACTGGGGGCCATGAGCGGGGTGGGGTTTTACCCCACAAGCGAGCTGCCAAACACTGCAAAATCCACGGTGAATAAGCCACGCCTTGAGGGTGTCCTCCGGTACGTCCCTGGTCCTTCCCCCAGGGGGCAACCAATTTGCCACCCGCTCTAGTCAAAGAGAAGGGGGGGTGGGGGTGTGCTTTATCCTGCTGGTTAGGACGCTGCTTGTGTGAAACAGCGTCGCGATGGGCCCACGCTTAGTGCAAATAAGGGTAAACCTGTGACTTTCTGCGGGTCTCCCATAAGCCGTAGCTCACAACTTCCTGTGGTCGGCGGGTGAGTTGGCAGCGGGACGTCCGGAGGAGGAAACACTTCCATGATTCCTTTTGTCTGTCCGTTTAACGGAGAGTAACGCTCTGCACTGCAGAGCTTCTGAAACGGTGGTGATGCCACGGTCTGCCCCTCCCCCTACGGGTGTGGCAGAATAGCACCGCCTCCCCCTGCGAGGGGGGTTATCCTAGGTCACCGGCGGGTCCTAGCCAGCCCCCCCTGGCTTTATACTGTCCAGTAGGAGGAGGAGTAATACAAATAAAGTTATTTTATGAAGGTGGCACCAGCGAGGACAAAAAAATAAAAAGTATAAAAAAAAATATTAAAATCAAAAGCGAAGCCAGGAGGACAAAACAAGCACAAACACTGACCCTTTATAAGCTGGGGGGTAAGAATGGGAAGAAGGGGGGACTGGCTCATCCCAGGCCTCGGTAAGGTCTGCCAGTCTGTTCAATGCGGGGTGTCGGGGGGAGGGGTAAGTTGAGGCTATTTCTGCCCAGTGATGGACTGCGATATGGAACGTGGCGGGATCATATCCAGGAGGTACTCTCGCTGCCGGTCCGCAAGGGTGACGGGCTTGTGGCCTCCCATTCCAGCATTCAGGTATGCAATGTTCACACCTGGGGGGTAAAAACAGTCAAATCAATGAGGACTACAAAATACTACACAATACAATCCATGAGGACCACAGTACTACAACATACACATCCTGCACCCGGCGTGTAACTACAGTGCTACAACAACCTACACCATGTGTGTAATGAGGACTACAGAGCTACAATATACAATACCTACACCCTGTGTGTAACTACAGTGCTACAACAACCTACACCCTGTGTGTAATGAGGACTACAGAGCTAGAACAACCTACAGCCTAGCAACAGTGCTACAACTTCCATACCCTGCATATAATGGGGACTACAGTACTGCAACATACACAATCTACATTCTGCGTGTAATGAGGACCACAGTGCTACAACAACCTACTCCCTGTGTGTAACAAGGACTACAATGCTACAACATACACATCCCACACCCAGTGTGCAATGAGGACTACCGTGCTACAAACATACACAGCCTACACCCTGCATGTAAAGAGGATTACAGTGCTACAACAACCTACACCCTGCATGTAATGAGGACCACAGTATTACAACATACACAACCTACACCCGGCGTGTAACTACAGTGCTACAACAACCTACAGCCTAGCGTGTATTGAGGTCAACAGTGCTACAACTTCCATATCCTGCGTGTAATGAAGACTACAGTACTGCAACATACACAATCTACACCCTCCGTGCAATGAGGACTACCGTGCTACAAACATACACAACATATACCCTGCGTGTAATGAGGACTACAGTGCTACAACAACCTACACCCTGTGTGTAACAGGGGCTACAATGCTACAACATACACAGCCTACACCCTGCGTGTAAGGAGGATTACAGTGCTACAATATACACTACTTACACCCGGCGTGTAATAAGGACTACAGTACTACATCATATACAACCTACACCCGGCGTGTAACTACAGTGCTACAACAACCTACACCCTGTGTGTAATGAGGTCTACAGAGCTAGAACAACCTACAGCCTAGCATGTATTGAGCTCAACAGTGCTACAACTTCCATACCCTGCGTATAATGAGGACTACAGTACTGCAACATACACAATCTACACCCCGTGTGTAATGAGGACTACCGTGCTACAAACATACACAACATATACCCTGCGTGTAATGAGGACTACACTGCTACAACATACATAGCCTACACCCTGCGTGTAATGAGGACTACAGTGCTACAACATACACAAATTAAACCCTGCATATAATGAGGACTACAGTGCTACAACCTACACCTTGTGTGTAATGGGGACTACAGTGCTACAACATACACAACCTACACCCGGCGTGTAACTACAGTGCTACAACAACCTACACCCTGTGTGTAATGAGGACCACAGTGCTACAATATACAATACCTACACCCGGCGTGTAATGAGGTCTACGGAGCCAGAACAACCTACAGCCTAGCATGTATTGAGGTCAACAGTGCTACAAATTCCACACCCTGCGTATAATGAGGAATACAGTACTGCAACATACTCAATCTACACCCTGCGTGTAATGAGGACTACAGTGCTACAACAATCTACACCCTGCATGTAACAAGGACTACAGTGCTACAACATACACATTCCACACCCAGCATGCAATGAGGACTACAGTGCTACAAAACCTACATCCTGGAATGCAATGAAGACTACAGTGCTACAACCTACACCCTGCATATAATGAGGACTACAGTGCTACAACCTACACACTGTGTGTAATGAGGTTTACAGTGCTACAACATACACAACCTACACCCTGTGTGTAACTACAGTGCTACAATATACACAGTCTACACCCGGCGTGTAATAAGGACTACAGTACTACAACATGCACAACCTACACCCAGCGTGTAACTACAGTGCTACAATAACCTACACTCTGTGTGTAATGAGGACCACAGTGCTACAATATACAATACCTACACCCGGCATGTAATGAGGTCTACGGCGCTAGAACAACCTACAGCCTAGCATGTATGCCTAGCATGAGGTCAACAGTGCTACAAATTCCACACCCTGCGTATAATGAGGACTACCGTGCTACAACCTACACACTGTGTGTAATGAAGTTTACAGTGCTACAACATACACATCCTAAACCCTGTGTGTAATGGGGACTACAGTGCTACAACTTCCACACCCTATGTATAATGAGGACTACAGTACTGCAACATACACAACCTACACCCTGCGTGTAATGAGGACTACCGTGCTACAAACATACACAATATATACCCTGTGTGTAATGGGGACTACAATGCTACAATATACACAACCTACACCCTGCGTGTAATGAGGACTACAGTGCTACAATATACACATCCTACACCCTGGGTATAATAACGACTACAGTGCTAGAACAACCTACAGCCTAGCATGTATTGAGGTCAACAGTGCTACAACTTCCATACCCTGCGTATAATGAGGACTACAGTACTGCAACATACACAATCTACACCCTGCGTGTAATGAGGACTACAGATTTACAAAATTTACAATTTACAAAACCTACACCCAGCGTGTAATGAGGACTACAGTGCTACAACATACACAGACTATACCCTGCGTGTAATGAGGACTACAGTGCTACAACATAGAAAGCCTACAGCCCTGCACATAAAGCCTACAATGTTATCTTTCTAATATAATAATATGATAGGCAGACAGGATGACCTTTGCACCCTATTTATACTTTCAGATTTACACCATGCTGGGGTCACAAGTAAAAATTTATAACAAGGGGCAGGGTTCCATACCTGGCATGCCGAGCAAGCTCCCGGCCACGGGTAATTGTGGTGCCTGGGCAAAGTTGGACATCATGGGGCGGCCGGTGGGTATTCCTCTTTGCAGGGCGTTCTGTGGCTGTGCCTTATGGGACAGAAGACAGTTGTATTAGGCTGGCGGTGGTACGTAGGTAACAATACCTATGGTATGTTTGACGCTCTCGTCCCACCACTTACCGGTCTCATGGAGTGATGCCGTATGATGCTTTCCTGTTTGCTGACGGCCGGAGGGGTGCCTGGGGATAAGGAGGCCTGGTGCTGCAACCGCTGCTCGATCTCCTGCAAGATAAACAACCAATGAAACACACAGAAGCGAGGAGCACCCCTTATTCCCACCATACATGCTCAGCCTCCTACCTGCTCCTGCTGCAAGGCTTTGACAAAGGCATTTTTTAGTCGGTTGGTGTGTTCTGCTTTCAGCGCTTTCTTCTGATTGGACGTCATGCACTGCTCGCACAGGATCTTGCCGCTCTTTTCTTGCTTCCAGTGAGGAGTGAAGTCCGTGCGGCACTGGGCGCAGGTGAAGGGGTCCATGTGTAGCATGGAGGGGCAGCCCTTTCCTGTTGGGAAAAAGAGGTGCTGGAGATCAGGAGAGGGTTTGGGTCAATGTATTTTTATAACATGACAAGGAATTCCCAGAGCACTGCTGGTTAGCTAGAAAGACAGCAGCCTAGTAGCTGCCTGCTTTGACATCGCCTCTGAATGAAACCTCAGAGGCAGCCATATGATAAGGAAGGAGGTGGTGTTGTTGCCTGTGTACACTGACGTACCCTGACTGTCGATGACGCTCTGCACCACCTCCTCCAGACCCACCATGTAGATAAACTCGCTGTTGGCGGCACTGGGCAGGAAGTGGAGGAGCGGGGCGGGCGGCTTCGGAGGAGGGATCTCCAGCAGCGTCTTCTCCAGCTGCTTACGCAGGGCTAGCTTTGCGGCTGCCTGGGAGCTGACGGGGTCCTGCATGGCGCTGGGGCTGGGCAGAGGGGAAGACACTCGGTTCACGGAGCTGGCCTGCATGTGGGAGCCCAGGTTCATGTACATGGCCGATGAGCTGGTGCGCTGACACGGCACAGACGAGGTGGACTGATGAGAGAAAAACAACCTGTGATTATTAGGAAAACTACAACTCCCAGCATGCATTGTGACTCCCCTCAATGCAGTTTTATATTTATAAAAAAACATGAAAAATCAACTATTGGCTTCTTCTGATAAGTGACCACATGGTGGCGCTATCTAAATCCTGAGACTAAGGAAATGCTTCGGCCTGCGTACAGCAGATTGTAATAATTCCATATTTGGAAAATGTTCAGCAGGACTTACCTGAGGGTAGTTCAGCGTCTGCGTCATGCTCGGGGTGCTGTTGCGGATCAGACTGGATTTGGGGGGTACACACTGTCCCTGGAGCTGGGTGGGATTGGGGGCGATGACTCTTTGTGACATCATCATATGGGGTAAGGGGGCGTTGGATGATGATCGGATGACACTGTGAGTCTACGGATAGGAAGGAGACAATTCCAACAATCGGTCAAAAGATGCAAAATATAGATGTTTGATATTTACGGACAGTCACTAGGGGGAGTCACAACACAAGGAGGACCTATCAGCATTCATATTATGTACACAAATGTCCGACATGGATCAGTCGCAGCCTCTCACCATGTGACTGGCTAGTAGGTTACAGTCTGATCACTGGGGAGAGGAGACTGAGGAAATCTTTTTTCCTCCTGCAGCAGACTGATGATGTAATTTCAGTGACATCACTGCTTGATGGCTCCGTTGGACGTACCTGAATGCTGCGTAGATTCTGCACCTCCAATCCCGGAGCTCCCGGTCGTGATGGGACTTTTCCCAGGCTGGGCTGTCCCACGTGTGCTGGAGATGGCTGGACGATGGTAGCCGCATTCTGTGCCACGGGATTCTGGGAGAAAGAAAAGGGATCACAGGGGTGAGCAGGACCAATAGGAGATAGGCAATATAACTGAACCAAGCAGGGGGGATGGGAGGAAGTGCCGGGGATCACCCACCTTCTGCATGACGTTCTCCTTCTGCAACTGACTCTGACGCAGTTTCTTAAGCAGCACCAGCCGAGCCTCCTCCAGCCGCAGCTCATCCTTCAACTGCTTTATCAGCTGCTGCCGCTCCTCCATGCTCTTTCCCTGCGGAGGAAGATGGCGGCACAATCAGGTGATAGGTCCACCCCAACCTCCACCACTGAGGTCAATCCCCCTTCTAAGTGTCCAAGGCTGTGAGGAATCTCCAAAACTGATCCCCATTACCAAAAATGTCCCCTACAAAGGATTCACATGTCCACCAAATCTGAAACCCATCCCATATAACTGATCCCCATTCTCACTCCTCATACCTGATTACCATACAAACAACTGAATCCCATCTCACTCCTCATACCTGATTCCTTTACCGGTAACTGATCCCCATCTCATGACTCTTACCTGACTCCCATACAAATACCTGATTCCCATCTCACTCTTCATACCAGATTCCAATCTAACTCCACATACGCAATTCTCATACACATAACTGATCCCCATCTCACTCTTCATACCAGATTCTTGTAACTATAACTGATCCAAATCTTACTCCTCATACCCGATTCACACACCCTAACTAAACCCATTTCAAATCACTATAAGTGATTCCCATCTCACTCTTCATACCAACATCCCAAACCCATCACTGATCCCCATCTTACTCCTCATACCTGATTTTATACTCGTAACTGATCCTGATCTCACTCCACATACCCGATTCCCATACCTGTAATTGATCTTCATCTCGCTCACCATATCTAATTCCTATATCTATAACTATCCCCATCTCATCCCTCATACCTGATTCTCATATCAAAAACTGATTCTCATCTCACTCCTCATGCCTAATTCTCATTCCCATAACAGATCCCCATCTCAATCCTCATACCTAATTCTAATACCCATAACTCATCCTTATTCCACTCCTCATACCCGATTCCCATACCTATAACTGATCCCTATCCCACCCATGCCTGATTCCCATACCCGTAAATGATCCTCATCTTAATCCACATACCTGATTATCATACCCATGACTGATCCCCATCTCACTCCTCATACCTGATTTCATACTTATAACTGACCCCCATCTCACTCCTACCTAATTCCCAAACCAATTACTGATCCCCATCTAACTTCTCATACCTGATTCTCATACCCAAAACTGATCCCTATGTCACGCCTCATACCTGATTCCAATACCCATAAATGATCCCCATCTCACTCCTCATACCCAATTCCCATACCCAAAACAGATCCCCATCCCACTCCTCATACCTAATTCCCATACTCATAACTGATCCCCATCTCACTCCTCATACCCAATTCCCATACCTATAACTGATCACCATTTCACTGCTCTTACCTGATTCCCATACCCAAAACTGATTCCCATCTCACCCATACCTGATTTCCATACCCGTAAATGATCCCAATCTCAAATCTTCATACCTAATTGTAATACCCATAACTGATCCCTATCCTACTCCTCATAACCGATTCCTTTACTCATAACTGATCTGCATCTCACTCCTCATATCTGATTCCTGTACCCATAACTGATCCCCATCTGACTCCTAATACCTGATTCCCATCTCATGCCTCATACCCAATTCTCATACCTATAAGTGATTCCCTTCTCACTCCTACCTGATTCCCATCTCACTTCTCATACCTAATTCCCATACCCCTAACTTATCCCCATCTCACTCCTCATACCTAATTCCCATACCCATAACTGATCCCCATCTCACTCCTCATACCTAATTCCCATACCCATAACTGATCCCCATCATACCTAATTCCCATACCCATAACTGATCCCCATCTCACTCCTCATACCTAATTCCCATACCCATAACTGATCCCCATCTCACTCCTCATACCCAATTCCCATACCTATAATTGATCACCATTTCACTGCTCTTTCCTGATTCCCATAGCCAAAACTGATCCCCATCTCACCCATACCTGATTTCCATACCCGTAAATGATCCTCATCTCAATCCACATACCTGATTCTCAAATCTTTAACTGATACCCATCTCACTCCTCATACCTGATTCCCATACCAATAACTGATCCCCATCCCACTCCTCATACCTAATTCCTGTACCCATAACTGATCCCCATCTCACTCCTCATAACTGATTGTCATTCCCATAACTGGTCTCCATACCTGATTTGCATACCCATACCTGATCTCAATCTCTTGCTCCATACTAGATTCACATACCCATAATTGATCCCCATCTCACTCATAACTGATTCCCATACTTATACCTTATCCTTCTCTCACTCCTCAAAGCCGATTCTCCTAATCCCATAACTGATCCCCATCTAACTCCTCATACCTGATTCCCATACCCAAAACTGATCCTCATCTCTCATCTCATACCTGATTCCCATAACCTTAACTGATCCTCATTTCACTTCTCATACCTGATTCCCATACCCAAAACTGATCCTCATCTCACTCCTCATACCTGAATCCTATACCCATTACTGATCCTCATCTCTCATCTCATACCTGATTCCCATAATTGATCCCCATCTCACTTCTCATACCTGATTCCCATACCCTTAACTGATCCTCATCTCACTTCTCTTACCCATAACTGATCCCCATCTCATTCCGCATATCTGATTCCCATGTCAATAACTGATCCCTATTTCACTCCTCATACCTAATTCTCATACCCATAACTGATCCCCATCTCACTCCTCATACCTGATTCCCATACCTATAACTGATCCCCATCTTACTCCTCATACCTGATTCCCATCTCACTCCTCATACCTGATTCCACTCCTCATACCTGATTCCCATACCTATAACTGATCCCCATCTTACTCCTCATACCTGATTCCCATCTCACTCCTCATACCTGATTCCCATACCCATAACTGATCCTCATCTCACTTCTCATACCTGAATCCTATACCCATTACTGATCCTCATCTCACTCATCATACTTGATTTCCATACCTATAACTGATCCCCATCTCACCCCTCAAACCTGATTCCTATAACTAAACCGCATCTTGCTTCTTATACCCTGGGGCAGGTGTTGCTTGGGGTACCCCGAGCTGTGGTCACATGACCTCCCACGTGTGGTCACATACCCATAACTGATCTCCATCTCACTCAACATGCCTGATTCTAAAACTCATAACTGATCCCCATCTCTCTCCTCATACCTGATTCCCATACCCATAACTGACCCTTATCTCACTCCTACCTAATTTCCAAACCAATTACTGATCCCCATCTAACTTCTCATACCTGATTCTCATACCCAAAACTGATCCCTATGTCACACTTCATACCTGATTCCAATACCCATAACTGATCCCCATCTCACTCCTCACAGCTAATTACTATACCCATAATTAATCCCCATCTCACTCCTCATACCTAATTCCCGTACCCATAACTGATCCCCATTTAACTCCTCATACCTAATTCCCGTACCCATAACTGATCCCCATCCCATTCCTTATACCCGATTTTCATACCCATAACTAATCCCCATCTCACTCCTCATACCTAATTCCTGTACTCACAACTGATCCCCTTCTCACTTCTTATACCTGATTCTCATACCCATAACTGATCCCCATCTCATTCCGCATATCTGATTCCCATGTCAATAACTGATCCTCATTTCACTCCTCATACCTGATTCTCATAACTGATCCCCATCTCACTCCTCAAACCTGATTCCCATACCTATAACTGAACCGCATCTTGCTCCTTATACCCTGGGGTAGGTGTTGCTTGGGGTTCCCCGAGCTGTGGTCACATGACCTCCCAGGTGTGGTCACGTACCTGTTGGTTCTGTGGCACTTAGAAGAGTTTGCCTATACTAACCCCCCAATTCCTTACTTTCAGCAAGGGATCCCCCTAAGACCTAAATATTTTTTATGGGTTGAGAATGTTTGCCATTGAAGACAGGGAATTACCCAACCATGGCGGCTTTCCTACCTTGAACATCTCCAGGTTGGCCATCTTTATCTTATCATCGGGACGCGAGGCTGACCGTGGACTGGAGGCCTCGTTGTCAGAGAGGACGATGACATCAGGGGAAGGGGTCAGTCCGGCCCGGTCCGGCTCGCTGTCACCAGAAAGAGAGACATTCATTACAAAGAGAACCTGTCATTAGGTGGATGTTATGTATGGGATGCTACACCCACACTGGGTTTACAGTAACAGGTGTGAGATTTCTGGCCTGCTGCCATATAGGGGCACGAAATACGCTACCAACAAAGCTGCAGTTTTGACACAGCTTTATTGACACATAGGACCGGGGTTCTGAGGTCATCTTACCCGCGTCTGGAGCTCATGTCTACTGGCTCCTCGATGTTCTCCTTGCCGTGCCTTCCCCCTGACCGGCTTTCCACGTGGGCCCGCAGGTTCCCGTTCATCTTCTCGTCGTACAGTTTGAGGCCATCCTGTTTGGAGTGCTCGTGCGCCAGTTCCAGTCCCGGAAGGTCCTTCCTCTTCAGAAGTGCCAACATCTTCAGCCTCTCCATGGCCTCGTGACCTTCCATCTTGAGCTGCTTGGCCAGGACATCCTCGCGGTCATCGGGCTGCTCCAGGCCCCTCTTCAGGAGGTTGAGGCGGAGGGCTTCTTCTGTCACTCTGTCCATCCTACGGGAACAAAACATTGAGTGGTAAGGGGGGAAATTTTATTATAGATTGGGGGAGCAAAAGTTTGTGCACCCCCCAAACATCACACCTTAGGGTCTGATTGGACATCTCATTCCAAAGCCATAAATATGGAACTGCCCCTCATACCATCCCCCACTATTCTGGGAAGATTTACAAGATTGTGTCCGTGGGTATTTGTCCACATTGGGGAGGTCGGGTGTTGGTGAAAAGACTTGGCCCTTGAGGTACACAGGGGGCACAATCACATAAAGGGGTCTTCACCCAATCGTGACCCCAAGAACACAATTGTCTAGACTGGGGATGCTGAAAAACCTTTGGCCATGCAAAGTACCCCATAGGAGGACCCATGCTCTCTCCCCAGATCCCCCCCATACAATAAGGGGCCAATCACAGCCAGACCCTAACAGACCCCCAGCCACCCATTACAGATAATTACAACCTTCCTTGTTATCGCGTCCTCCAACGCAAGCCGCCGCCTCAATGCTCACAGCGTATGCGATAACACATTTTGCTGCAGCAGGCGAGGTGTTAAACCTCCACATCCTCCACAAAGGGTGCCCGCAGCCAATATGGAGGCGACAGGCGGTCGCAGCACCTGTTGTGACACATGCTACGGAGGAGGGAACAGATAACGGCAGCTCTGTTATCCCCAGAAACTCAAAATGTGACGCGCGTTCCATGAAAGGGACCAGCGTGTGGGGCAATGTCTGTTCGGGTCAGGGATCAAAATAGATATTGGTGACGGGTGGCAAAGCATTGGCATTGCGTCTGGTGAAGTCATTACATCATTGGACAGAACATGTGAAGGGGTAGCAGGGTGTTATTTTCATGGGGGTTACCGATTCATAAATGACCCTAAATCTGCACAGTGAGGTTACAAGGCGAAGATGGGGAGATTTACCAGGAAGCCCCAAAATTCTCCTTTCGAGCTAAAATTGCGATCCGATCTGATTGCGCCGCAATTCCCTTTCTAAACCAGAAACAATCGTTTGATCACATGATCCTAATCCTTGGACGTGATTGGTGGCATCATCAATCACAAGCGGCCGAAATCTTTTGTGCGACTTGTTCGGTTTGTAGTCAACCAGCACGTGTGGGGTGAATTTCCTCGGGTAGTATGTGGGGGTCACAGTGATAACACGTGCAGATGCGGGGTGAATTAAGGTGATGGGGGGCGGGATACAATCCGGGTGGATTACCTTCTCCTCCAGGGGCCTCCCGGATTAATCGTGCTCTATGCAGCCCCGGGACGCATCAATCTCCTGCGCCGTCCCGGCATGTCGTCCCCGTGGGGTGCACTGCAGCCTGGCGCGCAGGTAATGGAGCGTGCATTACATGGCCGACAGCGTCAGACTGCAACATGATTCACACAGACACAGCATGGCGTCACACACATACGACACGGCCGCCGTCACTGCACAAAACACAATCCCGGCTCGGCCAACCCCCCCCCTCCAAAAAAAACCCACCAACCTAGAATTCAACCCCTTGCAGGGGAGAGAAATGCAATAAAAATCCCAGTTGCAGCTCGGCCCCTAACGATCACGGACACATTTAAGGGCTGACAAGGCCGGTGCTTAACAATGCACAATGCTTTGCCGGCACCGAGCAGCAGGATGG
>NC_092869.1:804137-825394 GCF_032062135.1 Pyxicephalus adspersus
GGGGAACGTAACGCAGCACAAAAATAAACAAAAATGCAATGGCGCCCCCGCTATCCCGAAATAGGAAAAAAAAAACCCCAGAAGCGGCAGCTCGATTGTCGCATTTACCTTGCATAGCATGACTGGCTTCCAAAGGGCCAGACAGCCCAAAAAGATCCCCCCTCCCCTTTTGAGTGGGGAGGGGGAGGAAACGCAAAACCCCCCTCCCCCCCCTTCTTTTCCAGGTTTGATGTGACACAGGCCTGCCGTGCGTTCACATAACACGAGCCAGCCCCAGGCCTCTACCTACACGGACGCACGCGCTTGTGCACCGGCGCAGTGGCACCGAGCCAATCCGAGCCACCGTCAGCTGACTTGCCCCATTCACAGAGCCGGAGCGAAAGGAAAAGGATAAAGGGGGGTGAAAAGAAGGGGGGGGGAATTACCCCAATCTCCGTACCAACAAAAGAACCCATTTCACCTGAAACCAGAGTGCGGCCTGCGGCGAGACGGCAGATGTGCTGATTTTTTTATGTTGTGGCACGACGGTGATCTCTCCCCCCCCCAACCCAAAATCGCATTCCGCAGCATACTCACAGAGATCCAGCTGTCTGAGATGGTGCCGGCAGGAGGGGGTCGGGGGAAATAGGGTTGGGGGAAAATTGGGGAGGGGGAGAGAAAAGAGACGAGGGGGTCGCAGATATTAAGGTAGAGAAAGACGAGTGACACGGGGAGAAAAAAAAAAAAAGGGGGGGGGGGGGAGGTGAATAATTATTTCGGATGTAAGGATTGTGTTGGGTAGGCGGCACAGACAGTGTGACACCAATCGTGGGCCCCCCCTTTTCCTCCTTCCCGGGGACGCCTGCCCTAAGAGTGGGCACACGGATGCCATTCAACCAATCATAACCCTACGCTGAAATTAAACAAAAGGCAAGAAAAAAAATAAGGAAAGAAGAAGGGGGGGGGGGAGAGGGGGGATGCATACTTTTACCCAGAATTCCCAGCGTGGACAGGGGGGGGTTAAATCCAGTTGTAGCCGGTTTACAACCTCTGGACACCAAATTAGCGCTGTTTTTTTAATTTGGATGGCGAATGATACCCCCCATAAATGGCCCCCCTCCAGGGATACAACCCCACCCTGCGCAGTCTGGACCCAAGCCAAACTTTCACCTCTGACCCCCCCTCTATCCTATATACAGAATTGGGGGTGATTGATGATGGAGAATACCCCCGAAATAAAAAAAATGTGTGAAAATGTAACTCATGATGTGACTCCGATTGTACAATTGTGTAAAGCTGACATACATGGGGCAGTATCTGTAGGAGGCGCTGTATGTACCCCGGCTCCCATAACATGCCCCAATAACTGGTGACCCCTCCATGTGCCCAGGGTGACCCCAATATTTACAGCTCGCAGCCCTGCACCAAAGGAACCCAAAACAGAGCCTCTTACAGGTGAACAGACTCCCGAAACCAAGCACGGGGATGGTGGGAGCCCCTCATAATGGGACCATACAGACCCCTACACAGAGATGCAGAAATATTGGGGTTTCCCCATTGGGGAAGACATACGACAGATCGACATTAACTCAGAAAAGTCACAGGACTGTCATGACCTTATAAATAAAGCTGCTTTTGTTAATAATGCATACAGACCCCCCCAATAGACCCTGATAAACAGACCCCTCACCCCAATACACCTCGATATACAGACCCCTCCCCCCAATACACCCTGATATACAGATCCCCCAAAATACTCAGATGTACAGACCCCCCAACATACAGACCCCCTGATATGCAGTCCCCTCAATACACCCTGATAAACAGACCCTTCACCCCCAATACACCCCGATATACAGACGCCTCCCCCAAATACACTTTGATATACAGAACCCCCAATACACCCAAATATACAGACCCCCTATAATACAGAACCCCCAATATGCAGACCCCTCCAATACACCCTGGTATACAGACCCCGCAAAATACTCCAATATACAGACCCCCGACATACAGACCCCTCAATACACCTGATATACAGACTACCTGATATACAGATCCCCCAATACACCACAATATACAGACCCCCTGTAATACAGAACCTCCAATATGCAGACCCCCTTATACACCCTGATATACATACCCCCCAACATACAAACCCCTGAATACACATCAATATGCAGACCCCCTCAATACACATGACACAGACTCCCCAATACATCCAATATACAGAAAATCTCGATATACAGACCTCCCAACATACAGAGCCCCCAAATATACAGAGACCTTGAAATACAGAAACCTGGCATACAGACCTGGATATACAGACCCCCCAACCTACAGACCCCTAAACAGACAGCACCCCCAATACACACAGACATACAGACTCCCCAATATACAGAACCCTGACATACAAACCCCCTGATATACAGCCCCCCAATACACACAAACATACAGATGACCCAATACACAGGACCCCTGATATACAGAACCCTGAAATACAGAGAGCCTGATACACAGACCCCCCAAATCCACCCCGATATACAGACCCCTGATACACAGGGCCCTGGTATACAGACCCCCCAAATCCACCCCGATATACAGACCCCTGATACACAGACCCCCGACACAAAAGCACCCTTTATACAACACATTACGAGGTCCTTGGAGCAGATGTTTCATGACAAAAAGCTGACTTCCCCACACTGTGACCCCCAATGCAAATGTGCCCTCTTTATAATTCAAAGCCAGGTGTATTCACCCCCTCAGATCCTTCTGACTCCCCCTATCTGTGGTGCCACTGTACACTACTAGACAGATAGGGAGCCTCAATAGTATTCTCTATATACCCTGTCTATATAATTCAGCTCCCCCTATACATTACCCCCTTCCTCAATATTCTGCACAGCCCCCCTAATTTAGGATTCCCTCACTTCTCTCTATATATCCCAAACACCCCCTATACTCCCCAATTTTATCTGTACTCACTGATATATACCCCAGGGATCTCCGCCACCATCTGGAAAAGTTAGGTCACAATACAGGGGCCACCAACCTCATACAGCTTCCTCCTACCCAGCCTAAAAAATTCTGGGGAAAATACTGTACACCCCCCCCCGGTATTCTCTATACCCAAGTAAATATTAAGCCCCAAGGATACTCAATACTTCCCTGTTCACTATGACCTACAGAAGTACTTATACTTCCCTAATTACTGTGCCCCCCCGTGTTCTCTATACGCCCCTCTTTAATATACCCCCCCAGTGTTCTCTATACTCCCCTATATAATATACCCCCCCAGTGTTCTTCATACTCCCACATATAATATACCCCCCAGTGTTCTTTATACTTCCCTATATAATATACCCCCCCCCTGTGTTCTCTTGTCTCCCCTATATAATATACCTCCCCCCAGTGTTCTCTATACTCAACATTCTCCACACCCCCTAAATATTACCCAAAATATACCCTACACCCCCAACCTATATATTATACCTCTCCGCAATATACACTACACCCCCACCTATAAATTACCCCCTATATATTACTCCCAACATAACATACTGCCCCACCTATATATTACCCCTTAATATTCTATACACCCCTATATATTAGCCCCAATATACCCTACACCCCCACCTATATATTACCCCCAATATAAACCCAACTATATATAACTCACCAAATATTCTCTACATCCCTGTATTTAGTCCCAATGTACACTCCCACCCAATATTCTCCACACCCTCTAAATATTACCCAAAATATACCCTACACCCCCACCTATATATTACCCCTAATTTACCCTACACCCCACCTATATATTGCCCCCTCCTATATTCTTCAGACCTCCTATATATTAGGCCCAATATATCCTATACCCCCACCCTAATTACCAACCCCCCCAAAAAATTTCTACATTCCTAGATATTACCCCCCAATATTTTCAACACGCCTATAGCGCCAATATACCAAATTCCCCCCACCTATACATTACCTCTTACAATATTCTCTACAACCCCTATATATAACCCCCCAATTTACCCTATACCCCCCACCTTTATATTACCCCCCAATATTATCCACACCCTGTATATATTACCCCCAAAATACCCTCTACACCAACCTATATATAATCCCCCCAATATTATCTACACCCCTATAAATTACCCCCCAATATACCCTATACCCTCCCCCACACAACCCTATAAATTATCCCCAATATACTCTACACCCTCCACCTATATATTACCCCCCAATATTCTCTACACCCCTTACATATTACCCCCAATATACACGACCACCCAACCTATATATTATCCCCCAATATTTACTAAACCCGCTATATATTAGCCCCAATATACACTACCACCCCACCTATATATTACCCCTCCAATATTCTCCACACCCTGTATATATTACCCCCAATATACCCTATATCCCCTATATATTACCCCTCCTATATTCTCTACAGCCCCCATATATTACCCCCACCATGTAACCCCCCCATACAATGCCCCCCGTGTCCTGTCTGTGCTCCCCATACCTTGCTCCCCGCCTTCTGCCCGTCATTATCGGCCGATACTTTCCCCAACATTAACCTAAACCCCCCACCTATATGTTACACCTCCCCCAATATATCCTACACCCCTATAAATATTACCGCTAATATACGACCCCCGAAAATTCTCTGCACCCCCCCAATTGTAACCCCCCCATAGAAGGCCCCCCGTGTCCTGTCTGTGCTCCCCATACCTTGCTCCCCGCCTTCTGCCCGTCATTATCGGCCGATACTTTCCGCACGGTGATGGTCGGGAGGCCTCGCCGGGTTGCCCCCCTCCCCCGGTCCTGTCAGGCTCAGAACCCGTCGGCCCGCGCACTTCTCTGGAGCCCCGCAGAGGCGCCGCGTTCGGTATCCCGGCTCCTGGCTCTATCTGCCCCCTCTCCTCACAGCTCTCCCGCTGTAGGCCGCGGATCCCCGAGCTCACCTGGCCGCCGTATCCGGGCTCCTCGCGGCTCTGGCTGCGGCACCCACAAACAATGACTCTGATTGGAGGAGAGCCAAGTGGGCGGAGCCCCGCCTGCAAGTTCGCGGAGAGGCAAAGGATTGGGAGAGCGCGGCGGGAGGAGGGAGGTGGCGCGCAATCAGTCATTAGTGGAAGGAGGGGCTTTAAGGGCGGAGTCAAATGGGATTGGCGACTCCTTGGAGAAGCGACGCATGGGGTGGGTATTGAATGTGACAGACAGGTAATCGAACCAATCAGTGTACTATGCAGATATCGAGTGACAGGGGGCGGAGCTCAGTGACAGTCTGAATGGCCATTGCAGGGATCCTGGGCTTCTTAATAGTGCAGAGCAGTGTGAGCTGGTCATGTGACCACTGTGCTGCGCATTGGAACTGGGGACCCCCCTATGGACAGCACTGACTGAGACCGGTCCCCTCCACATAATAAAGAAAACCTCAAGGGGCCCCCAGGGGCCTAATGGGAGCCACAGAACAATAAACAGCCCCTGTGCATTCTGGGGTAAACCAGCGACTTGAGATAAGTCAGTATTTGCATACAATATGTGTGGGTGGGGCCTATGCAGGCAGGTTTTCATTGTCACATTACAGCATGCTCCGCCCACCTAAAATGCCACTCCCTCTGACCAAAATACCCAGCAACACTACCCCTCCTGCCCTACAACCAATATCAGCCCTTTGATTGGCCCCAAATATCAGCCTGTGTTCGCAGCCCTGCCCCCTGTGAAGAGGGAGGTTGCACAGCCCAGATTCACCCTATGAGAAGCCCCCAGATGACACTATGAGGCAGGGTGACCCCTCCAAGCCACATTGGTGTGTGTCACCCACTGAACCAAAACACGACAAGCAGAAATGAAGCAAATACTTTTATTTCCAGCAATGTCCGACACATAAAAAGCTCCAAAGTGTAACCCCCAAAATTACTGAACACGACAGGTGAGGGGTACCCAGAGCCAGGCAGTAAAACACAGAAGATCCTTTACATGTGACCGACAGATTAAAATCTGCAAAACGAGCAATAAAAATGAGATTTATGTCTGGAACCATTCATTAAAAAAAACTGTACAAAGATGCTACTATGGGCGGAGCCAGTCTCTTCCACCCTATCACAGTCTCATGTGGACACAGCTGACCACACCCACATCTCAATCTGATTGGACAATCTCATAACAGCCTTGAAATGCAGCAGATGATTGGATGCAAACTAAGCAGAGGCGGACTCTCACAAGTTCCTCTGGCAGACTGTGCAATCAGATTTTAGGTGTGTGGCCAGCCATAGAATATTCCACTGTAAATAAAATTAAGGGGGAGGTGTCTGCAGTTAGCCTCTCCCCCTATCCAAAATAATACTGCAAGGTGGACGCAAGGACGTCTCATTTACTGGAACAGCACAATAAATAAATAGAATCTTATCATCCATTATCTGTCAAGCCCCACCCATGAGGAGAAAGGCGACTCTTTTAGAATCAGTGATACCATGAAAACCTGAATCCTATAGGAAATCTAGAACTGTTTGAGTCTGAAATGCCAGCTGCCCGGCTGTCCTGCACTCTCTCCTGATTTTTGCTTGCTGCAAGTCATTAAAGTATTAATCCCCCACATTGCCAGGCAAATAGGATGTTTAGAAGACCCTACGGGACCCAGAAGACCCCTTTAACCAGAACCCCGCCTGGTCGCTCCTCTTGGTCTCTTAATACTGAAAAAAAAATTTCCTTTGGCATCTTGCCCCGCCCCTGAGGAACAAATTGGGCATTCTCAGTTTTCACAGTACAAACATTGGATTGAAATGCTACAAGGACTGGGCATAATGCTGGACGTTTCCATTCCTGGCACTTCTTATTGGCTTGCCTTGGGTTCGTTGAGATGTGTTGGTTTCACAATCTATGATGGTGTCTACGGTTCCTGGGGGGCGTGAGTGGGCGGGCAGCGAGGATAAGGAGGCGGAGTTAGGAAGGCCAGTTTGCCATCACACTGCACCGTTCTGCACTCTGCTCTTCCCTTTGTGTCAGGCTGAGGTGGCCAATCCAGTCTTTGATGAGAATGGCGACCCCTCCCTCCCTCCCTTTTAAAATATTGCACTTTCAAAAGAGCAAGCAATGGAGGCGGGGCCTAACATTCCAGTGTACTACCGAAAGTCTTGCGGCAGTCCAGGGCTTTGGCCCCGGGGAGCAGGGCCCGCCTCTTGCGCAGTTCCTCCTTCCCCATTGAGTTTCCCAGCTTCTTGCACGCAGTCTTGTATTTGCTGTCGAACGCGGCTGTTGGGAAGAGAAAAATAAAATTTAAATTCCAGTTCATAATAATCCCCGGGGCCCCATCAGCTATTGTTATCTGCAGCCTTCTCTGCGACCATGGCAGCACCTCCCTGATTGGCTGGAAGTTACCCCTTGTATAAATATCAATCAGCAACTAGCAGGTCAGAGAAGGAAGAGGCTGGGGGTGACTTACCTATATCCATGTGTTCTCTCCCCAGAGCAGCCAATGTGAGAAGCAACATTTCCCTGTAGATCCCCCTAGAGGTAGAGAAGAGGAAAAGCAGATTAGAGGAAACTGCATAAATCACATCATTTACATGATAAAACAGTCCCGACTGTCTCCTGTACCATGTCTGCAGTCTCTGACCATCTCCTGTACCATGTCTGCAGTCTCTGACCGTCTCCTGTACCATGTCTGCAGTCTCTGACCATCTCCTGTACCATGTCTGCAGTCTCTGACCATCTCCTGTACCATGTCTGCAGTCTCTGACCGTCTCCTGTACATGTCTGCAGTCTCTAAAGGAAGGAAGCCTCTGCTGTACCTCTGCAGGATCTGAGGAGGAGAATTCTGCTCCTGTAGGACGGTGAGGATCAGATTGATGGCCTTATGGACCTCAAATAGCCCAATGAAATTGAGGACTTTTTCCAGGAACTCCAGGGTGAAGGGGTGTGAGTGGGAGCGCCAGCCTTGGAGGTGTGTGGGAAGATTCCCTGTATGAGGAGACAATGGTTATTAATGGCTGGGTGCTGCATTCACTGTGCTAGGGCAGTGTACATAGGGACAGAATTTACAGCCCCCGCCCCCCCGTACACTTCCCAATTTGGTTCCTTCCCCATTCCGAGGTATAGAGCGGAATAATCCAAATACAGGAGAATGGGGAGGGAGGGGTTCTGTCTCTAAACTCTTCTGTTGTGAAAACTAAAGACAAGGTGAATAATATTTAAAGGTTTTCACCTGAGACATTCACATCCATCCTCCATACTCACTGTGCAGCTTCCAGAGGACATACATGGGTGGCCACCGGTCGGGGTCCTGCACCAGGATGTCCCATAACAAGCGCACACTTACGTGAGGGTTTTCTGGGATCTGCGAGGATAAAAAGGCACGGTGAGCACACATTTCATATAATACCATGGACTGGGTCATGTGACCACCATCAGACACTGGAGTCACGCCAACCTGCAAGAGATGCCAATGCAGCAACAGGAAGGGGTTGTCGCCAATCTCTGCCTACCTGTGTCGGGTGGCACACGTGTTTGGATGCCAGGATGAGCTGCGGCAGGTTACTGGGCAGTGCCAATCGCTGGAAGTACCACACTAGATTCCAGTAGATGATTGGGTGGCTGTTCACTAATTCTGGCTGTGACAGGAACTCACTCCCTTCGTTCTCCAATAGGCTCTCCACTTCCTTCCGTAGCACCAGGGGACACAGATAAGCCACCGTCACCATCTCCGAGTCCACGTCACTGGGCCGATGCTGCAGAACAAAGGGAGACACAACCTGGTCACATGCCAGTCAGTGACATTGGCTGGGTCATCATTCTTGCAGCAAGCCAGAGAAAGCATTTCCTCAGTCTCCTCTCCCCCCAGTGTTCAGACTGCAGCATTGCAGTCACATGATGTGATGTGTCGCTAGGACCCCAGCACCAGCACCATAGCACCCAGCACCATAGCACCCAGCACCAGGCAGCCATATTTCATATCATTTAACCCCCCCACAGATCCTACCTGGACTTTCGGGAATCCGTTACACTGACCGCGAGACTCCTCATCATCCAGAACCAAACACTGGTAGCGGTCGCTCAGAACAGGTCCGTGACTCATTGCGGCGCCATCGGTAGAGACGTCAGACGCGCTGTGGGTACAATATGGAGATTTTACCAAGGTGGAGGATTCTATGCATTAGGGAAAGCTCAGGTTTTTATTACTTCCTGTGTCCCCGTCTGGGACTTCCTGTCATGGGGCTCCCCCCCATTACCTCCGCTGCCTCTGCAGGTCGGTGATCTTGACGTTCAGGAAGGGTACAAAGTGCTGCCCGCAGAATGAACACACAGTCTTTAGGTTGGAGTCATCGGAGGTCCAGGCGGCCATGATGTCCTCGTCGTAGATGAGAGAGTGACAGGCCGGACAGACGGAGCAGCTGGACATGTGGGGTGTTCCCAGTATTCAGGGGTTAAGTGAGGGTAAGGTGTGGGTGGGTAGGGTGAGGGTAGAGTGAGGGTAGGATGAGGGTAGAGTGGGGGTAGGGTAAGGGTAGGATGGAGGTAGGGTGAGGGTGATGATGTCATTTGAATTAAAACCACACATAGAAAGTAGCCTGGCATTGTCCCTATCAGCAGGCACAGTTCCACAGGACTGCTCTCCATCAGAAAAGAACAGCTATGGACCTCTCACCCTTTGACCAGTTGACTGACGCTTCCTCACTTCTCATCTCAGACCAAGAGCTGGGCTGCCTCTCTCGGAGTGGCTGGCGGAACTGGGCAGCACCCAGAACCACGTTCCTCAGTTTGGCCCAGCGCAGTCTCCCACTTTGACTCTTGGACGGCCATTTGCTTTCCAACACAGCCTGTGACAGACGCAGAGCATTAAACACAACCAATCACAAGGATATATAATATAGATGAAGCCCTGCACTCTGTACCTTGTTATAGTAACCATAGGTGATGGCGTTGGGGACGATCCCAGCTTTACGCATCTCCAGCATCACACGAACAGCCAACACCGGCTCCCCGTACTGACCGCAGAGTTGCATCAGAATACGGTAACAGACCTGCAGGAGGGAAGTAAGTAGAATGCAATAAAATCCCTCACATAATATTCTAAAGAACATAAGAGGACAGTCAGAGTGTTTGGAACACCCGGGGAAAAAACAATGAAATTGGAAGAACAAAAAAAAAAAAAAAAAAAAAAAAAAGAGAGCCGATTTCACAGCGCATGCATGAGATCGGCATCTCTTTGCCCTTGGTGGACAAAATGCCCCTTCTGCACATGTTCGAGATCAGGCATGTGCAGAAGGAGCAGCCAGAGTCTCTTGGGATGCGTGATGTAGGTATCCCAGGACGCTCTGTGCTCCCATTAAGTCTTGACCGCCAAGGCCACGATGATCAAGACTTAAAGGGGGCGGTGCTGCACCTTTTTAAAAAAAAACAAACATTTTTACTTTATATAGAAGGGTTGTCTATGAGGGTTGTCTACCATCTATGTAATGTAAAAATGTTGAGTTTAGCCCTGCTGAGGAGGAATGGGGGGGTCACAAGAACACGTTGACAAACCAATCATCGTTCTTTCACTTACCTGCTTCGTTCTTCGAGGTGCAGGGCTGCTGGGTGCACTGGTTTTTGACTGAGCAGGGGGCGCCATCAGTAGATCCTGTGGAAGCTCAAACAGATCCCTTTGTAGAATCGGGAAGGTTTCATACCTGAGGAGCGGAAATTAAAGAGGAACTCTTTCTTGTTCTGGATACAAGTAGGACAGATTAGAACCTTGGTGCAGTCTGGGAAGATTTCTCTTCACTTGTATCACCAGGACAGAAAGAATGTATACAATGGGCAGGGTTGGGATCACAGAGATTCATCTCTATTACAAGGACAGTAATAAAGACATAAAGATGATTTCTGGTAGTTAATGCATCAGGATGGTAGAACAAAAGCTCACTTGTACTGGGCTGGTGGTTCTATGCCATGGGGGTCCATCGGCTCCTCGGCAGGCATGATGAAAACGGTGTGCTCGCTGCGGTGAGATTCATCCAGCTCCACCAAGTGCAGATCTTCCATCTTCTCCCCATCTACCTGGACCTAGGACACGAATGTTACAAATCATGGAGTTCAGATATCAGGGCGGAGGGGGGTAGACTTGTCATTACCTTCTCCACACAGTTATCGAAGAACTCCAGAGACGCGTGACGCTCATTAACAAAGGAGCAATCCTCAATAAACTGAGTAAACATCTGAGTCTTCACCAGCTGGGAGTAGAATTTCTGGTGAGCTCGGTCCCTGGATTTCTTGAAGCCTGCGATTGAAAAAGAATTGCGTCATGCTTTGTTATCCATACACGCAGGTTTCGTATTTCTCATTCCTCATACCTTCCACATTGAACAGGTTGCTGGAATCCCGTGTACGTTCTGAGGGTGCCTGTGTGATTGGTAGAAGGTAGGACCGGTATCCTTTGAATAAGCAGGACATGAATCTCAGAAAGGAAGCCCGAACGTCCAGCTCCAGCTGTGTCCGCCGTCCGTAGATCAGATCGTAATCTTTCAGCAGGAACTCCAGAGAAGCCTCCTCCATGGGCTTGTTGTACACTGCGGGGGGGAGAATAGAGGGTCATCAACTACATAATGAATGAAATATAAGCATCACTCAAAATAGTTAGGTTGAACAAAGACATAAGGCCATCAAGTCCAACCACTAGAGAAATAATCATATCCCAGATATAAAACCCTATAAGACATAGTTGGTCCCGAGGAAGGCAAAAAAAAAATCCCTGGTACAATTTGCTTCAACAGAGGAAACAATTTCTTCCTGATTCCATGAGACAATCGGATATTCCCTGGATCAGCAGTCTCTGCTATTTTTACTTTAAATCCTTAATCCCCAGTTATATTCTGTGCTTCTAGAAGTCATCCAGCTTTGTCTTAAAGCAATCTATAGAATTTGCTGAAACTACTTCCTGAGGGAGCCGATTCCACATTTTCACAGACCTTACAGTGAAGAATCCCTTCCTTATCTGGACAGACAGGCCAATCAGCAGGCACGGGGCACCAATCAGCAGGCACAGGGGTGAAGTAAGCAGGGCCCTCACTCTCATCCAGCTGTTTGTGGAGGTCGCTCAGGCAGTTCCGGAGGACGTTGCAGGGTTTACGAGGTAACATCTTCTTCTCCTCACTCCTGAAAGACACAGAGATGAACGATGAGCTCAGTGTGCGATGATTGATGACGATAATGACGAAGGGTGAAGATTCTTACTGGAACAGGGTGTTGGTGTCCAGGTCCACACACAAAACATCCTGCGGGGGGTCATGGAGGTCGAAGTAACTGGAATGGATGCCCACGATGAATGGCACCGGAGCGCAGAGCACATCAGCGAGGGTCAGCGGGCACAGAGGGATGTATGGGCATTGCCATCGCAGAGGGAAGATGATCTGCAGAGAGAACAGGCCATACCTCACCAACAAATATGGCCGCCATTACGGTACACTTATACCCTTATATAGCTGTGGGCGTGAGACACAAACATGGCTGACACTCACCGACACTAAAGCCTCGGCCACGCTGGTCAGGACGTCCGGCCGCTGCGAATGAATGAGCAGCTTGTGTTCGGTGAGGACAGAAAGGAGCAACGTCACCGCGTTCTCCGGGCCAAGGTTCTGGAGCAACGTCACATAGCTCGCCCCGCTGCAAAGCAATGAGGAAGGTTACTGGGGCGGCAGGAAGTGCACAGGCAAAAATTACCCTCCTCCCCCACAGCAGGGACACCCAATTGTACAATATGATAAGATCCGCCCGCATTATCCAATCAGCCTTTCTACCGGACAGCAATTGGCTAACGTATAGGAGATTATCCAATCAAAAAGGCCAGGGGACACAAATGACTGCCCCCCCCCCTCCCCAGCTATTGCAATACCTGTCCGTGAAATGTTCATTTGTAATAAAGGAGACCTCTGGGCTCACCTGAGGGGCAGGGGAGAAGACACGGGCTGACACAGGAGGACATTGTCATACGGGGACATCTGAGGATGGAGATGACACGTTAGATAAGAAAAACGAAACCGAATCATTTACAAATTAGATTAACACTCATCCTGTCCCAGTGACAACCCATCCCTCTCATCTCTCATCTGGGTGTCACAGAGACAGGAAGGGGAGGCAAATCCCCTGGGCAGAATCAAAGCACAACTGCAGGTTGTTTCCCCACATTGTATATACTAGAATTGGGTTTTATTGCTCTGTGATACCCCCCCCCCCCCCCCCCTTCCTGCGCCTGTCCTTCATTAGTTCTGCCCCCCGCTTCCACATTCATTAAATCCACCCTCCGGCCTCCCCTTCGTTAAATACCCCTCCTGGCCTCCCCTTCGTTAGTTATGCCCCCCGGCTTCCTCTTTCGTTAAATCCGCCCTCCGATCTAGTATCATCCAGCCCCTGGCCCCGCCCATTATCTTATTGCTCTATCCATTCTTTCAATCATGGAGCTTCAGCGTCACATGTGGGCGTTGCCTATGCAAAGTTTAATCCACCTCCTGATTTCCTGCCTATGGGGGGGCAGAGAAAACTCTGACTTACCTTGTCCCCAGACGCTCCGGTCAGCACAAAGGTGGAGAAGACAGGTAGGTGGTACTTGGCTTTCAGCGACCAGCTCTCAATGGTGGCCCCCATCGGAAGGCAGAACATAGGGACCAGCTCTGGGAATGGGAACAGATCGCTGTCTGTCTCCGGGAATCGGCTGATGACCCCTGTGGAGGAAATGAGCTGTCTGCATAACGTTCCACAGAAAATCTTTATTTGTGCGTGGACCTCAGGGGCCCTAATAGAGAGTTCATTGAACCCAACTCGGGAAGAGACACTACATAAGAGCAACACACATGACAACCAATCAGAATCTTTCTTCAGCTCTGGCTGCAGCAAAATGATTAGCTGCTCCTGCATTTAGTTCGGTTTATGGGAGGAGTCTGCCAGTGCTCATGGGAGGGGTCTGCCAGTGCTCATGGGAGGAGACTGCCAGTACTAAAGTGTTTTGAGGAACCACAGCCCAGCCATACAAAACATTTCACAAATCTTCATACAGAAAGTTATAACCATCCCCCAACACACTGACCTGCTTCATACACCAGGCTGTGCGTCTTTGCCATGGCCTTCTTGTAGCACAGAAAGAGGGCGGGGCCAAACTGCAAAAAGATGTCACATGACTTAGCCAAAATACACAGAAAGCACAACCACCTCCTCCTGGACATCATCATCACAAGGTGTATAAGTGAAAAACATTGTGTGGATGGGTATTAGAGTGTCAGCTCCTCTGTACAGAACCACAGTATATGTCAGCGCCATTCAGTATGTTTGGGGATGTTCCAGTGCTCACCATGCTGGTGTTGAGGTTTCGGTCAACCCTACAGAAGGTATGGGGCGTGCTCTCCCCTTTGCTGGGATTTATAATACAGATATCCATCACACCCAGGGTGTTCAGTCCGAGGGATTCGGGGGCCCTCTTGAAGGTCAGGAAGGTTCTGGGGTGCCCGGGCACTCCGGAGCTCAGGTTGGCAGAGTGGCTGTATGGGGTGGTTTCCAAAATCTGCAACTCCGGCTTCAGACTCTCCTTTCCCTCATAATAGATCCTGAGAAGTGGGAGAGAGATGCATTATGGGAGGAGGAGATGGACCCCCATATACAGAGCATAGACCCCTATCTTACCCCAGCTCGGTGATGGGCATCCTGTCCCTCCCCCGGCGGTAGCACAGGTACAACTGCTGGTTGGTGAGGAGGCTGGTGCCGAGATCGGCGCTGTGGCCCCCGGGGGTCCGCTCAATGCAGGTGAACCCGTGAGGGACATCTTCGCCCAGTGAGCGGATGATGACAGCCACATCAGTGATGGGTTCCGCCGGGCGCGCCAGCCTGGGAAGGTTCTCATCCTCCAATGGCTTCGATGATGGGGTCAGACCCGCGAGTACAAAATAATCCACCAACTTTGGGGGCCCCTCCTCCATCATGGCCGCATGTTGTTGGCACTGGAATGAGAATGAAAGCAACTGCCATCCATCTAAAAGGGAACTCCAGCTCAAAAAGGGGTCTGAACCTTTATCCCCCTGTGTCACTTCCTGTGCTCCCCATCTCCTCCACGTCACTTCCTGTGCTCCCCATCTCCTCCACTTCCTGTGCTCCCCATCGCCTCCACGTCACTTCCTGTGCTCCCCATCTCCTCTACGTCACTTCCTGTGCTCCCCATCTCCTCCACGTCACTTCCTGTGCTCCCCATCTCCTCTACGTCACTTCCTGTGCTCCCCATCTCCTTCATGTCACTTCCTGTGCTCCCCACCTACAACCCCCCATACACCATCTGTGTCACGTCCTGTGTTCCTCATCTCCTCCGCGTCACTTCCTGTTCTCCCCATCTCCTCCAACCCCCTGTACATCATCTGTCACTTCCTGTGCTCACCTCTCACCCCCCCATATTAGCCCCTACTGGGGCCAGAAGCTAAAAAAAAACGACACTTCCTGTTCTCCCTATCTCCCCCATGTCACTTCCTCTGCTCCCCATCTCCTCTGTGTCACTTCCTGTGTTCCCCATCACCTCCAAGTCACTTCCTGTGCTCCCCACTTACATGCCCCCGTACATCATCTGTCACTTCCTGTGCTCACCCCCCATATTAGCCCCCACTGGGGCCAGAAGCTATAAACCCCGCTCACCTGAAATGATCAGAATGAAAGTCATGGGCTCCCAGGGGTGTGAGGGGGTCCTCCAATGTGCCAGACAGGAAGGCTTTTCATGTAAGGGGAGATGGGGGTCCTATGGAGGAAGGGGGACAAAGCCAATCAGAGTAAGCAGATAACTACACCTATCAGGAACAAGACAGGAAAAACAAATCCATGCAGATTATAGCTGATATCCAGGCCAATGGATTTGCACCTCTGTCCATCCAGTCCTAAGATTTACAGAATTCTGTCACCCAGCACAACCCTTGTATAAAGGGGGGCTTGTCTAAAAAAAACATAACCTACCTTAGGTACTCACCTGATCTCCAGAGCTGTGCACCTTGCAGACTCTCTGCCAGGTTGTATGACACCTGGTGTCAGGGTCCCGCCCCCAGGGAGCTTGCCAATAGAAGCCCTGTGCTCATCATGTGGTCCCTTCCTTCAGGAATCAGGGATCCGCCAGGGAAAATGAGGAGGACCCCACATGTCACATGACCAGACCAAAGGCTGCAGGGGTAATAGTATACACACCCAGGAACCCAGCACAGGGATGGTGGTACCCCCCTCCCTCACAATGGGCACAGAAAGCCGTGACAACTGGGGGTATTTTCGGTACCTGGAACTCGTCCTGAAGGAGGCGCTCAGCATCAGGCGGGCAGCAACAGGAGGAATCGCGGATGGAGGCAGAGACGAGTGAACGTTCCAGCCTGCGAAGAGGAGAAAGTGAAAAGTAAGAGAAAGAGGTGAAAACAGGAAGCTGGACAGGAAGATGATTTATGTGCTGAGCAAAATCACTTCCTGTATCGTGCAACTCCCCGAATCAGCGGCTGCAGGGATTATGGGTAATGGGCACGGGTGACAACGCAGAGCGTCCCTCACACACACAGGTCCCTTCTACAGGGACATTCTGATTGGTCGCTTATGGTTGCACAGACGGTGCCCCCCGGCTCTCCAATCAATGACTGCTGGAGGGAGAACAGCGGCTCCTTGTGCAGGCCCTGCCAATAATGCCGCCTTGTCCGAGGTCCCCTCAGCTGGCAGGACAGCAAGTGCCAGGCGCAGTGCGCAGAATGTTAATGTGCCCGCAGGGTATAATGAGTCCCGGGGGAGGGGGTGCAGGACCCGCCGCAGACCACAAGGCAGATTTCAGGGTATTTGCTGATTCTCCTGCAGCCACTTCCTGTCTGTGTGACCCCCAGTGATGGCTGCCAGGAATTTCTCATGACGGGTATAACGATGGTGACCACAGCAGCCATGTCTGTGTAATGGGTGTAGAATTGGCCCCCACTGGAAGCCATCGTGGCAGGGTGACAACACAGGGCACCATTAAGAGACAGTAACAGAATGTTGTCACCCTATAACAGGACGTGCCTGAACATTTACCCTTATGGCAGGATCACCATGGGATTTACTTTAAGGATCTATAAAGCTGCACTGGTGGCATGCTGAACCGGCCAGCGTTGTGATTTCAGCATGCCTGCAGTGCGCTGACCAATCAATCCTCCCCACTCGCCTGCCGTATTCTGCCCTGGAATGGACGGAGGACCCTGCACAGCTGTCACTTCCTGTCCGAGATTTCCAGGACCCCCCGGGCTTCAAATATCACAAAAGATAAAAATAGCTAGGCAGATTACGATCATTCCGGAGGGCGGGCAGATATACAGGCAGGCTTGGGGGGTAAAGACAGGTCCTCTTTATTAATCCTATAGGAGGATGGGTGACCCCACAGGATGGACATATGACCAGTGACTGTCCTGTTGTCACCGTCTGACCCCATCAATGTGTGATACAGAACATTATTATTATATTTTACACACCAAGAGAGAGAGAAGGGCCCTATGCAATGTGTGGGGCCCCAATGTACACCAACACAGGGGCCACAGGGGTCCCCTGCACTGTAAACACACACATAGTACACACATGTTACACACGCAGCACTGACATGACACAGACACACACATTGTATACTAAACAGCACTGACACGACACTGACACATTGTAAACACATTGCATGCACTGTTGTCACCTGGGCTCGGCACTGTCAGTCTCTGCTCACCATAGAGATAGCAGCTTCAGACGGAGCGGCTTCTGCAGGTCACCATAGAGATGCGGCGGTGGAAGGGGACGTCTCTTCTCTGCGTATGAGTAAAGAGGAGCGGCCTCTGCTGGCGAGTCCGCGCTATGACGGATCAGTCTGATTGCTTTCGATGCTGCTGCCATCTATTGGCCAGTAGCGGCATTGTTTTCTGAGATTAAGCCCCACTCTCCTCCTTTCTGCACCAGAATATACCCCCCATGGATGAGGGTGTCATTGGTGAGTCCTTTAGAGAATCCATCTGCAGCTGCAATCCGTGGCCCCGCTATGATGAATGTCAGCTCTTCTGCACAAATACAATCCATGGCAGGCTATTGAGATTTTATATCCTGACAATCTGATCCCAGCTACAAACCATTACTTGTCATTGTGATTCTTCAGCTTTCCCATTGCCTTCACTAGCCACATGCTTGTTCTGATCAGCAACTCCCAATGTATTGAATTGATAAGATCAGAATGAAAGGAAAGTGGTATTGATAGGGAGAGGCCGTTGCTGGATGTGGACATTGGGCTGAAGCCTCCTTTAGGATGAGATACCAGATCATTGGGGTTTTTATTAATATCTGCAGCCTTGGAGCCGTCCACCTCTCCTCCTCCTCCACCTCACTTCCTGTCCCAATCACATCTTATATGGGGGGGTCACTGGAACAGGAAGTAAGAGAAAACAACCCCAAGGATACCAGCAGTAATAATTGCCCTTCTATTGGTCAGGCTTGGCCCCTCCCTCAGACACAGCCCAGTAATAGACGGAGCTCCACCAGATTTGATATTTCTTTATTCTTATATAAAAAGGAGAAGTTTGGTACAAATATTTACATTTATACATCATAAAAAAAAGCAAATGTCACGTCTGTACAAGGTCTGCCGGGGAGAGAAACCGGGGCGGAGCCCCCCTACAGATCAATTCAATCCTTACAGGGCGCCCCCTATAGATCAATTCAATCCTTATGGTTCACCTTCATGTGGTTACTCAGCCAATCACAGCTCAGCTGGACAGGAGAAACCCTGAACGCCCTCCCTGCTCTGTTCTTGCACATCATTCAGCAGGAGCTCTGGGGGTCTGTGAGGGTAATGTGTGCGAGAGGGGCAAATCACAGACTATTTCACCAGAGCCCCCCCTTTAAAACCCAAGTAAGCAATGGGTTTCAGGAATGGCGTTAGAAAGGAGAGGGGCCCTGAGACTGGAAGAAGGGGAGGGGCCCAGCACTGGATGGGGGAAACCCAAGACTGGAAGGACAAAATTGGAATGGGAGAGAACTCAAGACAGATAGGGGGGATGAGACCTGAGATTGGAAGGGGAGGGTCCAAGACCAGAAGGAGGGGTCAGACATAATACTGGCTCCTCCCCTGGGTCACATGACTCAGTGGCATAAGTTTGCAGTGGGGGGGAGGAAACATTGCCCCACCCATCATAGGTGATCTGACCCCTCCCAATTCCTGGTGACACCCACTTCCCATTTCCTTTCCCAGCAACAAGTGCTCCCAGATGGAGATGTGGCAAAGGGACAGGAAGTGGGTGAAAACTTCCCCAACAGACAGAAACCTGATAAAACATTGCTGCCTCCTCCCAGTTTCCCATGTCTGGGATTTCCCCGCCGCTCCGATCACTCTTCCCAGCTTCGGGGGTAATAAAATAGATAAATTCAGTAAATAGATTTTCTCTTCTTTTAGCATTTAAAAAAAGATTTACAATATTTTACAGCTTGTGTTCAAGTTCGGCTGCAGGATCCGTGTGGTGGGCGGAGCCAAGTGATGAGGGCAGTCCTTAGCTTCCCGCCATGGTCACATGACACTTGTCCATTTGGTTCCTTCATTGTCAATCCATCTGGCTCAAAGCTGTGTGAATGGCCCCAGTGGGGTCACTGTAGGCGGTCAGAACGGAAGGAGTCCTCCACCAGGGGGTCAGTCAGTGGGGCATACGGGTCACTTAGCATGTTCAGTCCGTCCAGCGTCAGAGGCTCAATGTTCAGCTCATCCCCCACTTCAAAGCCGGGGACGGAGGACAGTGCCGTGGTGATCTCCTTGGAGAGGCCAGGAGAAGAATCCACCGCTGGGGAACAGAAAAGCAAAAATACATTATTTTTACCCCACCACTGACCAATCAGAATTCAGCCCTGTGAATGGGGGGTAAATGGCCATACAGCCCACAGTCTGATTGGACAATCCTCTTTGAGGTGGCTATAAACTGTTGATCCACCCCTAACCAATAATATTTAATGCTTACATCCAATCAGATGGCTTGGCGTCCTGCCTAGTAAGGCAATTGATGGTGCGGGCCGGTGGCACATACCTGTAAGGATGATGTCGGGGATGGGGTCGTGCCGGAAGCAATTCTTATTCTTGAAGGTTGGTGAGCTGAAAGTGCCGCTGTTCATGTTTGAATAATCCCCCGTCAGGCCCAGACGTCTGCCCTCCATCACATTACACTGCTCAAACTGGAAACAAAGGGAACACCTTCAATTTACTGGCCACCGATTCCTGACTCCTCCCCTTTACTGGCTATCTATTCCCAGCTCCTCCCCTTTACTGGCTATCTATTCCCAGCGCCTCCCCTTTACTGGCTATCTATTCCCAGCGCCCCTTTACTGGCTATCTATTCCCAGCGCCTCCCCTTTACTGGCTATCTATTCCCAGCGCCTCCCCTTTACTGGCTATCTATTCCCAGCTCCTCCCCGTTACTTGCCATCTATTCCCAGCTCCTCCCCTTTATCAGCTGTCTATTCCCAGCCCCTCCCCTTTACTGGCCACCTATTCCCAGCTCCTCCCCTTTACCAGCTGCCTATTCCCAGCTCCTCCCCTTTACTGGCCACCTATTCCCAGCCCCCTTCCCTTTTTAGATCCTCTACACTTAGCTCCTCCTCTTTATTGGCCACCTATTCCCAGCCACGCCCATTGACTGGCTGTGCACCCCAGCCCCTCCCACTCACTAGCTATTTATTGCCAGCTTCTCCCAAATATTATATATTGGCCATTTGAGGCTGAATAGTATTCATTAAAGTGAACATGCGCGGTACCTGCTGGGGCAGCGCTCCCGTACGCTGGATGGGAAGCGACAGATCACATTCATCAAACAGGCTGCTGAGCAAAGACTGCAGAGAGAACAAGATGGCTGCTATTAGGATACAGAATGGGGTCACAGGTAGCCCAATATAATTCATTCCTGCCCCGATACTCACACTACCCAGCTGGAAATCCCCCGGGAAGGGTTGGTATTGGAGGCCTTCGGATATCTGCTGATAAGAGAAGTTCTGAATGTCAGACTGGAGGTCAGGAAGTTCCTTGTAGGAGGTTTGCTGCAAAGCCTTCTGGGAAGAGTCCATAATGAGCTGCTGGTTCAACGATGGCTTCGACTGGTGGCTCAGACGATTCTGGGATTGATTGTAAGGCTGCTGAGACTGGGGGGACTGAGGCATAGCCTGCTGCAAGTGCTGCTGGGAGTTGCCCATTCCCTGGGAGGTCTGCTGCAAGTGCTGCTGGGAGTTGCCCATTCCCTGGGAGGTCTGCTGCAAGT
>NC_092869.1:825409-828049 GCF_032062135.1 Pyxicephalus adspersus
CCATTCCCTGGGAGGTCTGCTGCAAGTGCTGCTGGGAGTTGCCCATTCCCTGGGAGGTCTGCTGCAAGTGCTGCTGGGAGTTGCCCATTCCCTGGTGGCTCAGAGGATTCTGGGATTGATCATAAGGCTGCAAAGACTGGGGGGACTGAGGCATTGCCTGCTGCAAGTGCTGCTGGGAGTTCTGGTGCATGTGCTGCTGGGAGTTGCCCATTCCCTGGGGGTTTTGGTGCATGTGCTGCTGGGAGTTGCCCATTCCCTGGGGGTTNTGGTGCATGTGCTGCTGGGAGTTGCCCATTCCCTGGGGGTTCTGGTGCATGTGCTGCTGCGAGTTGCCCATTCCTTGGGGGCACGGATGGGAATTAGCCATTGGCTGCTGAGAATGTGCAGGTTGGTGCAGCAGGTTGGGGTGGTTGAAGTGGTACGGAGGCAGCCTCTGGTCAGCGGACATCTTGCTGGTGTCCAGGGGAACTCCCTGCAGGTAAAATAAAAGGAAGAATTAAAGGTGAAACTCCAACCACTCACAGGGATTGAGTTTTAGAACCACCTTGGGGTCCATGGCTACCTTAGAATCTTTAGAGAGCAATATGAGCCCCTAACCCCCAGAGCTCACTATTGGTCAGCAAAGCCACAAATTTGGCCCCCTGTACTGCTAAGCTAATCATTTCCAATCATTACCTGAGTGATGGAGGTCAGCGTTGGGGACATGGTGGGGGAGAACTGCTTCTGGTGCGGCCTCCTGCCGTCCCCGGTCATTGGCAGCGTCAGAGGGCTAAGCGGGACCCGGCGGTGGGGGGAAGTGTTCAGGGAGGCGGATGTCATAGGCGGAAATGATGATGAGGAGGATGAGGATGGTGAGGAAGGGGTGCTGTAGGCTGAAGTCAGGCTGTGGCTGCTGGTGGAGGGAGACAGTGACTGATTGCTGAAGGAGGATGGCAATGATTGGCTGCTGAGTGAGGACTGCAGAGATGGGTTGCTATAGGACGTCTGCAGGGAGGCGCTCCGCAGCGAGGCCTGGAGGTTGGGGTTACTCAGTGAGGATTGCAGGGACTGGCGGCTCAGAGAGGTCTGGAGGTCAGATGAGAAACCTGCAGAGACACAGAGACATTACACACGACTAGTCCAGGTGCACCTCCCCCCACTAAGCTTTGATCCTGCCCACTCTGTGCTGATCTCACCCATCAAGTCACTTGTACCATGCCAAGGCATCAGCTGCCATAGAACATACCTGACGCGTCAAAGGCGGGGGGCAGGCCGCTGCGGCTGATGCCTAGGTGGGTCATGGTACTGGCGAGATTTCCCGTACTGCTCCCTCCACTCAGGCTGCCGAATCCAGATTCCTCAGGGTCCAGTGGGGTGTGCAGGGGTGATGGGAAATGCAGATTGGTCAGGTCTGGCAGGGAGCCGCCGGTGTTCAGTATGGAGTTCACCTGAGGGACGCTGGGCGGCTGATCTGCTGATGGATAGATTCTATGGAAGAGAGAGGGGGGAGAGGTCACATGACACCCAATATTTCCCACCAAGGGGGTCCTTTAAATTTTGAAATTTGCAGCATTGGATAGGTCTTGGATCATCTCTGATTGGTAGCTGTGAAATCACTTGCACTGATTGGCTGAAATAGGTCAGTGACTGGAAAGCTCCCAGGAAACAGCTCACCTGGGGGCGGGGGCATTAACCTGCTACATACCAGGCTCTGGGTCTCTATCACTGAAGGGCATCTGAGTGATAATATTGAAGATCTGCCCCTTGCCCCATTCTAGATTTGCATTCTCTTGACATTTACCCTCCCCATTTCTCATTACTCACTTGATTCCTGGAACCTCGCAGGACTTGGGGCGACCGGAGGCCGAGGGCGGCTGTCAGGAGAAAGGAAAAGGTTACAGGAAGTTGTCTCCATATTGTACACAGAGGTTTGCTTTATATGCAGGGCCCCCCCCAGACCTCTGAACTGACCTTTTTGGCATCGAAAGGTTTCAGCAGGTGACCTCCATCAGACTGGGCCTCCTCTATGGCTGGAGCCTGGAATGGGAAGGCTACAGAAAGAGAAGTCACATGACTATCACAATATAAAAATCATCTTTTTATTACCAGTCCCAGCACACGCACACCTACCGCTCCTCCTGCTGGGGGTGGGGACCCCTTGTGGTCCTGGCGGGTACGATTCCTGTGAGCTGGGGTTCATCACGCTGGTGTGGAGGGCGGAGTCTGAGTTGGTTCTGATGGGGAGGGGGACAGTTCGGTCAGGACGGGAGCAGGACGGGCACAAGCAGGCAGAGGACAGGGCGAAGCTGGAGGTGGCTGCAGGGGGACACAGTGGCAGGAACAAACACACAGTCACACACAGCGCAGTCACCTGACTCACACCGCTGCAAAGCAGAAGCCGCCCCCACCGCCCGCCCAACCAATCCCGAGGCAGCACCCGAAAAGCGACAGAGGGCAGGAAAAAGAGAAAGGCAGCGAAAGACAAAAAAAAAAATGGGGGGGCGTCACCTGTTCAGAGCGCTCGGCAGCCTAAAGAGCTGTGCAGTGTCCGAGGGGTGCGTCCCCCAGGGTACGTTCCTTAATAAAAAACAATGTTATTATCAGAGTGTCGGGGCCTAAACACCCACCTGACAGGGGCCCCTATGGAATACACCTGTGCTG
>NC_092869.1:828714-830239 GCF_032062135.1 Pyxicephalus adspersus
GTTTAATAAAAGATATTGGTGCGGTGTTCTCCCTCAAACTGTACACATCGGTGATCTTGTGTCCCCAGGCCTGGGCTGGGCTGTTCAGGGTGACCCAGCCACACATACAACATTCCCCACATTGTATGACATAACCGGTTATTCTGTTTGGGACAATTTTGTTTTCATCTATTTCCACTTTTACAAACGTCAGCGAGCGCCCAGCCTGAGATGGAATTTTTCTACAATGATGTGATCACTACCCAGGGACAGTGATCATGTTCTGTGGTCACAGTGGTGGGGGGACCTTCAGGGAAGGATCGGACCCTCTATGCAGATTTTATCCACACATGCTGTCAGCAGGACAGTGGGATCATTCTGCTCCGGTGACAAACAAGGCCTTGTAGTGGAGGGGAGGTTAGTGATCACAACATGACTTGCCACAACGTTGTCACTGCCGATCAGACCGCCACTATTCTATACTACAGGAGAACAAAGAGCCAATTTCCTCTAACTTCCTTTTGTGTCTCTGAGACAGGAAGTGAATTCAGCATTATTTTGTCCGGAGTCACACTTTCTGGAATAGGTTGAGAGGTAAAGGGGGCTCCCTGGTGGTTAGACATGGAATCACATTACCTCCTCCAGTTGTTGTCTTGGTGCGGGGAGAGGTAAGTCACATTGTACGGAGAACTGTCCACGTTACAGCGTTAAGGAAACTCAGCGTGAAAGACAAACACAGAGCCACGGCACCTCCATTATTCGGCCCTCTCAAGAGTCACCTGTCACCTACATAGTATATCCACTCAGTAGGTGAAGTAAGCCCCCCCCCGCCCCCCGAGATGCCCCCGTAACCCTATGGCATCAAAATGACACACTGGAATTAGTACCAAGTAACAAGTACCCCTCCCACGGGTCACTATGGTGGCGGCCCCTCCCACGGGTCACTATGGTGGCGGCCCCTCCCACGGGTCACTATGGTGGCGGCCCCTCCCACGGGTCACTATGGCGCCTGGCCCTCCCTCGGGTCACTATGGCCCCTACACAGGAAGGATATTTGCCGCATGTATCGGCGCAGCGGTGACATCATCCGGCGAGGATCCCTGTGGACTCTCTCCACCAGGCCGTGGTGCCGGGTACGGGAAGGGTCCACTGGAGACTGCGGGGGTCCCTGGAGAATGACAGAGGCAGAATGATGAGCAGGGAGGGGCAGATGCCCTCACTCTGGGGGTAATCACAGCACCACGTACCTGAAATTCACTGGAACTGCTGCCAATCTGGTTGACATTGGGCAGGGAGCCGCCATAGCAGGACCCCCGCATGTGCGCCATTCGCAGCTTTTGCACCTGGACCTGCAACACAGATCACTAAGTTACCCCAGCAACCAATCACCGGCCATTATACACCCCGTGTACAGAAGATGGTAAGTCAGGGGACGGGGGGAAGTCAGGTGACAGGTGGGGGGGTATCTGGTGGTCAGTCAGATGACAGGTGGGGGGATCCACCATTGGGTCATGTGACGGCTGGGACCTGGGAGTGGGTCAGGTGA
>NC_092869.1:830682-841053 GCF_032062135.1 Pyxicephalus adspersus
GTGGTCAGTCATGTGACAGGTGGGGGGTATCAGTCATTAGACAGGTGGGGGGGCTTTCACGTGGTCAGTCATGTGACAGGTGGGGGGTATCAGTCATGTAACAGGTGGGGGGGGAATCTAGTGGTCAGTCATGTGACAGTTGATGCACAGTCAGGTGGAGGATGTATTGGTCAGTGTGGTGACAGGAAGTAGAGGGGGAGGGGTATGAGGAGTGTCAGGTGAGGGGCACTGATGGGTAGGTGGGGGTGGTTCGCCATGTCTGTGTATGACGTCACGAGTTACCCTGGCGGAGCTGAGGTCGGCCATGACCTCCACGAAGGCCGCCGTCTCCTCTGCCTGTCGTTGCCTCTGCAGTGCAATCTTCTCGCTGAATTTCCGCGGAGCGGAGGAGCCCGGAGCCGCCATCTTTCCTCCTTCCGCCAGACCAGGCCAGCTCCTCCCACGCCACGCCCCCACTCTGCCTTTTCCCCAGTCCAGCCCTCAGTTTCCACCTGCCCCACCCTCAGACGGCTACTTAGACCACACCCCCTAGCCTTACCAGCCTATGTCTGTTAAGCTCCTCTAATAAGGCCACGGCCTATCCTGCCTTCTTTCCAATTTAGGCCACGCCTCCTGTCAGCAACCATGGGAGGAGCTACCGCCTTCTGAGACTATCCACGCCCTATTACTGCGGCCCCTCCCTGTGTCGGAGCCGGATGTGAGGGTAGAGAGTGCACGCCAATACCCTTCCCCTTCACACATAACACTTTCATGTTTAGTTCCGAGCAATGTGCATTCTTGGAAGCCTTCCCCCATTTAACCCTTATGAGAGAGTTCTTATAGTAGAACTTTGGAAGCGGCATTTGCTGAGCTGTGGAAATGTTCCCTGTCTGGCTGCCATGCTCTTCTCCTGGCCATAGCAATCTGAGGCTTGATAAACTCCAGTATGGTAAAGGTGAAATGTGTGGTAATACAGACAGGACCCTTAGTACCCCTATGGCCTAGAATAGGGGTGGCAGCAATTGGTCACCTACCCTTCCCTATGGGTCAGTCCCCCTTCTTGGTTAGAAGTCTGCACCTTCCATCCGAGGCGTCTCACCCAGTTGTTTTTGCTTCCCTTAAAGTGGAACTCCAGGCAGAAATGTAAAAGGCCAATCATTTGCTGATATTGTTGGCGAATGATCGATTGGCAATGAAGACCTACCTCACCATCCTCTGCACAGCTGTCATGGACCGCCCACAGGTGAGGTCTGACCATGTCCTTCCCAGACAATCAGATTTCTGTTCTAGGTATGGAAGGAATTTGGGGAGATTTCCCTTCATTTCCTATACTGGAGCTTCAACAGGAAGTGAGAGAAAACATGATATGGGAGCAGGGTGTCATAGACCTGCCCCTGTGTGGTGGACCCTACCCCTACATAGGAAAGAGCACTTATACATAATGATACAGAGAGTAGGGGTGACGCCATCAATCCAGGGCTGCTTCTACATGTCTGCAGTAGCTGTAAAGAGGAACCCCCCATCATGTGACTGGGAAAAGACAGGACACGGGAGAGGTGGTCAAGAGTAAAGTTCAGGACACAAGAGAAGTGGTAAGGAGACATGGTCAGGACCCGGTAAACGTGGTAAAAGTGCTCAGGACACGAGGGAGCTGGTCAGGATAAAAGGTCTGGACACGGGAAAGGTGGTCCGGTCATGGGAGAGGTAGTTAGGAGAAATGGTCAGAACACTGGAGAGTTGGTGAGGACATAGGAGAGGTGGTCAGGAGATCGGAGATTTGGTCTTGACATGGGACACATGGTCTCCACATGGGATAGCTGGTGAGCACATGGGATAGCTGGTGAGTACATCGGAGAGGTGGCCAGGACACAGCAGTACTGGTCAGGACATGGTCAGGACACAGGACAGGTCAGGACATGGGGTATGATGGTCAGGACAGAGGAGAGAAGGGAAGGAGACAGTTGGGACACAGAAGGGGTGGGGCAGGACTTACTAAGGGGAGGCTGTGGGGCAGATTTAACGAAGGGGAGGCCGGGAGGCAGAACTAACAAAGGGGAGGCTGGGGGGGCGAATTTAGCGAAGGGGAAGCCAGAAGGCAGAACTAACAAAGGAGAGGCTGGGGGGGCGAACTTAGGAAAGAAGGGGCCGGAGGTGGGATTTAACGAAGGCGAGGCCAAAGGGCAGAACTGATAAAGTGGAAGCTAGAGGGCAGATTTAAGGAAAGGGGAGGCCAGAGGGCAAATTTAGGGAAAGGGGAGGCCGGAGGGCAGATTCAAGGAAAGGGGAGGCCGGAGGGCAGATTCAAAGAAAAGGGGAGGCCGGAGGGCAGATTCAAGGAAACGGGAGGCCGGAGGGCAGATTCAAGGAAACGGGAGGCTGGAGGGCAGATTCAAGGAAACGGGAGGCTGGAGGGCAGATTTAAGCAAAGGAGAGGCTGGAGGGCAGATGTGGCCATGGTTTTGGAGTTCCTGTTGGCACACCTTATTCTTTTCCTCTGTACTCTTCCCAGGTATATGGAGCAGCCATCCAATTCTACGAGCAGTACCCACGGGAGGATCTGTCGGAAAAGCAGTGCCAGCGCCTGGGCCTGATCAGCGTGGTGGACAGACGCCCAATCAGCGGTAAATCCGTCCAGACCAAGAAGAGTATCTGCGTCCTCTCCCACTGGCCGTTCTTCGACGTCTTCCACAAATTCCTGACCTTCATCTATCGCTATTCCATCTCCGGCCCCCACGTCCTGCCCATAGAGAAGTGAGTGCGCCCTCTATCTGCATGGACACACACTGCACTCTGATTGGTACAGCCTTCTAAGAGCTGCTTTGTGCTGATTAGATATAATCAAAATGGGTGATACAGACAGGAGGGGGGTTGTACAATCAGATGTGTGTCCCCCTATAAAGAAGCCCCTGCCATGCTGTGGCTGATGGGGGTGAGAGACTGGGGGTGGGGGGGTATTACATCTGTCCAGACTATGACCAACTTTCTTCTGTTTTCAGACACATCTCCAACTTCATGTTTAACGTCCCCTTTCCGTCCCCGCAGAGACCGCGCATTCTCATCCAGGTCAGTATGACAGCTTTACCCCTCTTCTCCCCCATAGCCTGCCCCCTCCGGACATGGCGTCCAGTTGCAGCGAGCTGGAGTCGGCCATCGAGATTCTGGTGCGTAATTTCTACACGTACGCGGAGAAGAAGGGGAAACACGACAAGATGAACAAGAAGGAATTCCGCAAGATGGTGTCACAGGAGCTCCAACACGTCCTGACAGTACGGGGGCTTTATTCATATACGGGGGGATGGGGGGTATTTTATTGGGTTGGGAAGATGGCGCGTTACTTCAATGGCCACCACACAGCCCTCATGTATGCAGAGCCCCCCATGACCCCTGTCCAGATGTTATGGCCATCATTTCATTACACCTTAGGTGACCCCGCTTTCTTTCATTTGCCTCTCTGGTGTCACCGTCACAGGAAGTGAGAAAGCATTGCATGCAGGGAAATGTTAGACCCTCTGTCTGCTTTTTATTGGTGTCCTTATATGTCTGCCCAGGTGACCCCTGTCCCCCATTTCCTGTCTTGGTGTCACTGTAACAGGAAGTAAAAGGAAGTTTCTGATCCCCCCCAGGCCTCTGACAACCGTCCGTTTCTTCCCCCCTCAGAATACACAGAACAAGGAAGCCGCCAACAAGCTGATCCAGTCTCTGGACACGGACGAGGACGGGAAGATCAGCTTTGATGAATATTGGACTTTGATTGGAGAGATCGCCAGGAAGCTGAGCCAACAGATGGCCATGCAGTGCCAGGAAGGACCCTAGCGGCACAGCGCCATTCCGCCTACTGCCAGTGGGGGCGCTACACAAAGAACTATATTGGAGAAAAAAGAACCCACCGGACCTCGGATTCCCAGAATCCCTCACTTTTATTTTTTGAGCCAAGTATCAAATCCAGGAGGGGCCACCACCGATATATTATCCTTATCATATAATCACCTTTCTAGTTCTCCTTTGTCTCCTCCAATCACTATTGGGCATTGTGACGACCAATCAGAATGCAGGTGAGTCATACTGGTGGTGGATGCCAATGTCCATTCAATCCACATAAACGGTCCATCGTGATTGGTTCAGCCCTCTCCTCCCCCCTACTGTGACATCTTCAATGGTTTGGCCCAGGGCTTCCAGGGGGGGAAGAGAACCACCAACCTCCAAATCATGGTGACCCCAAAACCTCCTCACCGATCATTTCACCCAATTCATACAAAGTCATTATATTGTGCTGTCATTTATTGCTGTGTTTGTAGCACTGCAATCTGATCGCTAGATGGCACCAGAGTTGTTCCCTTTGTAAATATGAGGACCTGTCATTCTGTCACCTTGGGCCCTCTGGAAAAGGGGGGCCCTGGCAAGTCTCTAAATCAGCCCTGCGGTTAGCTGCAGCTGCTGTTGAAGAACTACAAGTCTCAGCATACTGGGTGTTGTGGGACTCCTCTGGGTGGGGGAGGGCAGCTTTGATAAGGTGCAGCAATGAACTGGCACAGCCTATAATCCAGGATAAAGAGCTGAAATTCTAGAGGTGCCTGTCTGGGGGCGGGGCCTGTGCAAGGCAGGTAAGGGCAGCCAATCAGAGACCAGGATTGCACTTACGGTTTTTAAATATACAGAAGTATCAATCAATGCCAGCTGTAACATCATCCTGGCCAAGGGCAGCTTGGGTAATTGCCCCAGGCCCATTGCAAGCCTGATTTCAGCTTTCAGCTGCTTAGGAGGAAATGTAGTTCTTTGTGGTCAGAGCTGTATCATTTCCCAGGTGATCTCCTCAGGTGTCTGAGGGTTGGTTTAATCTCTTTGTGTCTCCATATAATGAGTCCTACGTGTCCGGGGCCCCGCACCTGTGGAGGATTCACCTTTCTGCCAGTCAGGAGAAACTCTTTTAGAATTGTTTGAAGAAGAAGTTTAGAATCCGCAGAGCAAACAGAAGAAACAAAGTAATAATGATCCTCCTGAGCGCCACTAACCCGCCATTGTGCGCACACCACAGATAGGGACAAAACCCAACCGAGACCTGAGAAAAAGAAAGGGCACCCCTCCCCTCCCCCTTCATTACAAGGGTTTGTCAGAATATATTAAAACATCATCAGGTGAGAAAATGAGGTGACCCCACCCCAGGTGATCACTGACATGTGACATATCACACCCAATCATCACAGTGCAGAGGTCATGTGTGAACAGTACCCCCCTGCCCCTCCCATAGGGATGAAGGGGGTAAGTATCAGCCAGGTGCTGCCCATCAGATGCATTGATTGATGATCAGTCAGTGTGGCGCCCTCTATTGGCAGTTTGCTGGTCTGCAGCATTCAGGTGTGTGTTACCACAATGCCAAGGGGGAAAGACATCAGCAGGAACAACTGCTGATGAAGTCCATCATTCTACAGGGAGAAAGATTATTCACCAGTGGGAAACATTCACCACAGGTGTCAATCTTCCCAGGAAATTCACCCCAAGCTCTGACCGGGCAATGCTTAGAGAAATTGGGGGGAAACCCCCGGAGCTCCCTCTTAGACTCTACACGCCAGGACAATTGGAAAAAGCCTGAACAGGTATGGCTTGTGTGGAAGAGTTGTCAGGGGAAATCCTCCAACATGGCAGCTAGGACCTGAACAGACCACAAGACTTCTGAATGTCCCCTGGACAGAGGAAACCATCATACACAGCGCCACATCTGGTGAAAACAAGCACAGCATATGAGCACAGACACCTCATACCAACTGTGAAGCATGGTGGTGGAAAGGGGATGATGATTTCAGGTTGTTTTGCAGCCACAGGTGCTGGGCACCTTGCAGTCTTTGAGTTCACCTCTGTACACCAAATATTCTACATCCAGGCTGTGCTAAAACTTGTCTGAAACTGGGTCATGGTGCTGTGATTGGCCAAAGTCCAGACTGCAAGCCCATTGAAATGCTGTGGTAGGATGTCAGGAGATTTGGGCATAAATGAACCTGGGAATCATTCTAGAAACTTCCAAGGAGCAGAGGATTCCTTGTCATGTCCTGATATGTAACCTGAGAATTGGATTGTATATACCTGACATACAGGGGGCAGTGTTGTCACCCTTGTATGATATTGTATATCGGGGTGTTGCAGATATCGGGGTGCTCTGGGCAGGTGATGAGGGGTGGGGGTTGGAATGTGAAGCTGTGGGACCGGTCTGGTGATCTCCGGTGTCATTTATATTATAATCCTCCCCTGGGGGGGGGCTTTATGTGTCATCTCATTCTATTGTATTGTGATGGGGGGGGGGGCATTAACCCTTTATATGCCCTGCTTCTATCTCCATGGAGGGGGGGTTCACACAGGAATGGGGTAATTACCAATAAATGAGTACACCTGGAGTAATTCTTAATCAGTGAGCCCTTCCCTTGGGGTAATATACAATCACACCCCCCTTTGGGGTATTTTATGAACAATGCCCCCTCCCTCTGGTTTCCCCCCATATCAGGAATTATTAATGTCTGTAATATGTTCAGCGCCCATTATTGTAAACAATTGCCCCTAACCCCTGGTATTGCCCTCTCTGCACCCCTTGATCCCTCCCCCCCTATTACCAGATCAGGACTTGGGGTCTATTTATAAACCCTTTCATTCAGGATTCACTCATTTTCCAGTAAGGCGCACTGCAGCCAATTACCCCCATTTCCCCACGTTACCCCACATTACCCCGCATTACTCTGCATTACCCCCCATTAACCTGAATTACCTTCCATTACCCCCCATTACCCCCATTACCTCTCATTACCCCCCATAACCCTGAATTACCCTCTATTGCCTCACAATATGCACAAAACCCCCCATTACCTCCCATTAGCCCCCATTACCCCGCATTACTCTGAATTACCCCCCATTACCTCCCATTACCCCAAATTACCCCCATCACCTCGCATTAATCTGCATTACCCCCCATTACCCCACATTACCCCTCATTACCCCCCATTACCCCCACATTGTGGCGCTGCATCAGGACCCCCCCTGTGGCAGATATTGGGGTTGCTTTACCCCCGGTGCAATGGGTGACACGCTGAGCAGCAATGCAGGGAGGGGTAACTCTGCTGTTGTCACCGGTGATATAGTAACTGATGGCGGGGGGGGTCACATAGTAATAATGCCCCGGGGGCCGGGGGTGCGGCCGGGTGACGGGGATCGGTAGCAGGCGATTAGAAGCTGTAACTATTTTAGGCCCATACAGGATAAAGGGTAGCGGCTGTGGCCCTAGGGGAGGCGGGGTAGGGGTGAGGCAGTGGCCCCGGGGGGTTGTTTTGTGTTGGCGCACATGGTTGGGAGGTGAATCATTCTCCTGGGCGTTGGCGGCAGTTAGTAAACTGTAATAACCCAAAATCTCACGCGGCTGCGGCCCCTCCTATTGGCTCCTGTGAACACTCGTCCATTAAAGGGGCACTCCCTAGGATCCTGACACTAGCAGAGCGCCAATGTGCCCCTAACCTGGACCCCAACACCCAGGTGGAGTGTTCTTTTAAATAGCATGCCCCTTAAAGTCACAGGCCCCTCTTTTCCATGTGATTCCCCCACATTTATTCACCACAGAAGAGTGAAAAGGGAGTTGGCTGCATGCACCTGAGGTGAAGGATAGACATGGGGACACAGACTCTGTCCCCGGGGCCCCGGTGACACCCCAGCTTAGTGATGGGAGCCAGAATCGGTGTGTCGGTGCAGAGAATCTCATAGACGAAATAACAGATATAAATCTCAGGGGACTACAGAACACCTCCCCCGTAATATGGGTAGGAGGAGGGGGGTCCCAATCCCAGGGTGACAACGCTGCTGGTCCATGTATAGAATACAGTGAGTGTTGTCACCCTGACATAGGAAGAATGTCACTGGCAGGATCACAAGGATGCTAGAAATCTGGCATCCACATTCACCCAATATTCACCTGCCATTTAGGGTTCTGTTACACTAGCCCAATAATGGACAATTTCCTCTATTTCTTCACTTCCTGTCCTGGAGATGCAGCAGGAAGTCAGAGGAATTGGCATCTCTTGCAGCCTCTTTGCAGCCACTTCCTGTCTATTTCCAGACGGTGACAACACTGGGCCAGGTCTGTGCAATGTGCGCTGAAATGGTAGTCATGTGACAACGCAGGAGCAATGCTGGGAGTGTTGTCACCCTAAAACAGGAAGTGACTTTCATGGCAGGATCACAGGGAATATTTTAGTGAAATCTGCAGATTTATAATAAAAATGACACGATGGGATAATGGGGGTCACCTGACCCTACCATGGGAAATACCTGGGCCGCGCCCTATCCTCTGATCCCTCCCAGAAGGGGTTAAATGCCCCGGGCGGGTGGGGTCACATCAGAGACTTTCACAAAAGTTTTTCAGATGTTTAAATGAGTTTGTGAAGTCAGCCAATCAGGAGAAAAGGATAGGCGCCCCCACCTCACCCCCTCCAATCAGGCGTGTCCCCTGGGTGTGGCCCTGGCTGGGTATAAAGGGGGAGTCCGGAGATGTCAGGGAAATCGCTGGCTGAATCCTCATTTGCTTCCTTCTAAACCTGACAACATGGTAAGTGTTACCCGGGGATGGGGGGTTCACAGGGTCAGTGCCCGCCAAGGGTTTCCACTCATGGGGGGCTCGGTTCTGCTTTCCTTGGGGAATGAAAAGGGGACAATCATCCCCCCAGGGCAGACGGGGTGTGGGGGTGCCCATGTGCCCATGTGTGCCAGGTTATACTACAGGGGGATGGGGGGACCCACAGGAACAGAATCTGTGGCCCCCCCGGGTTCTCATCTTTGTTCCCTGCTCAGGAAGTCTGGAAAGACTCGATTGGTTGGCTGGAAGTGGAAAAAAAAACTTCCACCCGGATAAACATGAGCGTTCGGCGGGCACAGCGGCGCGTTCATATGGAAGGCTGTGCAGAGTGGGGGAGGGGCTGTGGGCACTGGATAAAAGTTTCCGATCTATGTGATTGATCCGCCCTCTCTCCTCGGTGATCACCCAATAATAAAAAGGTTAACCAGGTGTATGCCATCCCTGTCTGTGGCAAGCACGGTGATTGGCCCCTCAGCCTGTCTGCCCTTGTTGCCCCTAAGTGTCTATTTTGCCCCTGGGTGTGTCAGACATCAGAAAAGTCACACAGAGATTACACTGACATGATGCCGCAGCATAAATATTACCCCTCACCCAGGTGGAAATTTCCCATCAACGCAAATTTAACAAAATTTACTTAAAGGGATCCCGCCTCATTTGCATATTATGACCCCTCCCCCGAGGGGGTCTGCAGGAAGCAATTTATGCAAATTATTTATTGACATCCGATTCCAAGTATTCAAAATCTTTATCAGGTGTTTGACCCCCCTTCCCCTGCTACTTAGAGCTCATCCAGCACTCAAATATTGGGGGTGTGGCTTATAGGATGGGGGGCAGGATAGGTGAAACCAGAATTCAATTTAAAATCGGAATAGTAATTAGAATGCAAATATAAAAATTAGATTTTGAAGTCAAAGTTCCCCTTTAAAATGACATTCCAGCTCCTCCAATAACAATAAGCCTTTTATATTCCGGCTGCTGCGGAGGTGGCGGTTGGCGTATAACGCTGCGACCCGTCATATTCATAGGAAAGACTCTGATACCCCCCACAGACCTGGTGCGGGGCCCAAGAACATCAAATATTACAATAGAAAAAGGAGGCCATTGTGAGAGAGCTCCTCTAGGGGGCGCTGATGGATTCTGTCATCAAATGGGGGGGTTGGAAGTCACATGATTATTATTTTGTATCTCTAATTTCCTAGCACAGTGGGCGGGGCCCAGGGGGCCACCAATGGGCCTGCCAATTGTTGAGAAAGGTGTTGGCCAATAGAAAACCCTTACATCCAATCATCACACCTCAATATCTATTGTAGCACACCTCGGGGGCGGGGATATAGGGGTTATATCAAATGGGCACTCCTGGTTATGCCCCTCCCACAGGTCAGTAACAGAGATTTCACCAGCAGGACTCACAGTTCCGGCTGTGGAGCTTTACCCACTGAGCCCCTCCCCCTCCCAGAGATCTCAGTCATCTCTCCCAGGCTGAGGTGTCCCCACTCTGTCTTTAGAATTTGTTGTCACCAAAATACCGGACTAATCTAAATATTCTCCCCCCCCCCTCCAGGATCCTAAAACTCTGAACTTGGAGGACCTCGTGTCCCTTTTCATCGTGAAATTTCAGCAATACTCCGGAAAGGACCAGGACAAGGATACCCTGAGCCAGGACGAGCTGTGTGCCCTGGCCGTGAAGGAATTCCCCACACTCTGTGTAAGTGGCAATTCATTGGTGGGGGGCATAGGGGGCGGGGCAACAAACTACTGGGGGAAATCCCCCCATTGTGGGAGGGGCAGAGACA
>NC_092869.1:841761-850838 GCF_032062135.1 Pyxicephalus adspersus
GGGAAATCTCCCCATTGTGGGAGGGGCAGAGACACAAACTACTGGGGGAAATCTCCCCATTGTGGGAGGGGCAGAGACACAAGCTACTGGGGGAAATCTCCCCATTGTGGGAGGGGCAGAGACACAAGCTACTGGGGGAAATCTCCCCATTGTGGGAGGGGCAGAGACACAAACTTTGGGAAATTAAATGAAAGGTGCCGATGTTTGTCTTGCAGGCGAGTCAGAACAAACAAGATATCCTGAACGGAATCATCGGGAAGATGGACGCTAATAAGGACAAGAAGGTGGACTTTGAGGAATTTATGTGTTTCTCGGCTTGTGTGGCCATTGCCATCAGAGGTCTCTGCAGCAAGTAGAGCTCTGATTGGAGGAAATATTTGTGCTTGTATGATCTTTCAATAAATGAGATTTCCTTATGATTTCAGTCTCATTTTGTCTTTTTGGACAGCCAGCTTCCTAATTTGATTCAGATTTGGGGGTGTAAGTACTTTGTGACTTGGGGGGGGGGGGAAGGTGGGGGGTGACTGGCATTGTAGTGACTGGCATTGGTGGTCATGTGAATGGCAGGCAGGAAAGGGATAGGCAACAGACTTGATACCTTCCGGTTGGCATTCCTCAATCACAAGACTGGCTGAGCAGGATCACACAAATCATGGCAGACAAAATCTTAATTTAAAGATTTGTTGGGTAACATCACAAAAGAGTGGGGGAATAGCAGGTTCAGCTGACCAAACAAAGGGTAGATTCTGGGTGTCATCAGCCCCCCCCCCCTTGCTAAACAGTTATATACAACTATACAATGTTATAACCGGGCCCTCTGCTGTTCAGTATTATATAACCTTACTATGCTATAACCGCGCCCTCTTCTGTTCAGTTATATATAACTATACAATGCTATAACAGTGCCCTCTGCTGTTCAGTTATATATCTATACAATGCTATAATAGTGCCCTCCGCTGTTCAGTAATATATAACCATACAATGCAATAACAGCGCCCTCTGCTGTTGAGTAATTTATAACCTTACTATGATATAACAGTGCCCCTGCTGTTCAGTAATATATAACCATACAATGCTATACCAGTGCCCTCTGCTGTTCAGTAAAAATGCTATAACTGCGCCCTCTGCTGTTCAGTTATATATAAGCATACTATTCTTTAATAGTGCTCTCTGCTGTTCAGTTATATACCGTATAACTAGACAATCCTATAACGGCGCCCTTTGCTGTTCAGTTATATATAACTATACAATCCTATAACAGCGCCCTCTGCTGTTCAGTAATAAACAACCATACAATGCGTTAATGGTGCCCTCTGCTGTTCAGTTATATATAACTAGACAATCCTATAACGGCGCCCTCTGCTGTTCAGTAATATATAACCTTACTATGATACAACCGCGCCCTCTGCTGTTCAGTAATATATAACCATACAATGCTTTAATAGTGCCCTCTGCTGTTCAGTTATATAAAACTATAACGGAAGGGAAGCAGATGGAAAAGGAAGATGGTTGTGCTGTTGGGCTGTATGTTCTTATATCTCTTTGAGGACTGAAGGACATGAAACTGATCACTGTGATTTATATTGAAAATTGAAAGATTACCCACTAATTAGCTAAACAGGATTTGAATATACCATTGCTGCCATAACCACCTTCTTCCTTGCAACTATATAAGTGAATTAGAGTTTGGGATTCCTGTGTTTGCAGATGACACCAAACTATGTCATGGAATTAAGTCCATACAGGATGTCTATAATCTACAAGCAGACCTGGCTGTACTGTGTGATTGGGCAGCCAAGTGGCAAATGACATTTAATATAGATAAATGTAAATTTATGTACTTGGGGGTAACAACATGCATGCTTCATACTGTCTAGGGGGAATACATTTGGGGGTTCAGAAATGGAGACGGATCTGGGGGTTCTGGTAGATCATAGACCTAATAACAGCATGCAATGCCAAGCTGCAATATCTAAAGCTAGTAAAGTACTTTCTTGTAATAAAAGAGGAATAGACTGCAGAGATGGAGACATAATCCTGTACAAAGCATTGGTCAGACCACATCTGCAATATGCGGTCCAGGTTTGGGCCCCAGTTCACAAAAAGGACATTGTGGGATTGGAGAGAGTGCAGAGAAGGACAACTAAACTAATAAAAGGAATGGAGGAGCTCCGCTATGAGGAGAGATTAGCTGAACTGAATCTATTCTCCCTTGAGAAGAGACGTATAAGGGGGGATATGATCACCCTGTATAAATATATAAATGGTCCATATAGAGAACTCTCTTCCCCATTATTCACAGTAATGTCATTACAAAGCACAAGGGGGCGCTCTTTGTGTCTGGAGGAAAAGAAGTTTAAGCTCCGGATAAGGAAGGGATTCTTCACTGTAAGTGCTGTGAAAATGTGCAATCGGCTCCCTCAGGAAGTAGTTTCAGCAACTACTATAGATTGCTTTAAGGAAAAGCTGGATGATTTCTAGAAGCACAGAATATAACTGGATATTAAGGATTTAAAGTAAAGATAACATAGACTGCTGATCCTGGGAACATCCGATTGCCTCATGGAATCAGGAAGGAGTTTTCCCCTGTTGAAGTAAATTGTACCCAGGGGTTTTTTTGCCTTCCTCTGGACCAACAATGTCTTATAGGGTTTTATATCTGGGATGTTTATTTCCCTAGTGGTTGGACTTGATGGACTTATGTCTTTTTTCAACCTAACCTACTATGTAACTATGGAGCTGTTATTTTTTAGTAGTAATAATAACAATTTACAGTGGTACAATACCAAAACATCGCCCCCTGGTGTTCTGTTTTATATATAACCTCCCAAATATTTATTTTCCACAACAGTGCCACCTGCTGTTTATTGTATAAAATTGCAATGTCAAAATACTTTAGCGCTGTTCTTTTATAATACCTAATTATTCCACAGAAAAATATTACTCCACCACCAGGTCAGACTTTTTTTCTTTATATTAAATATACTTACCTGTCCCCCAACTTCCAACTTCCACCTGGCATGCCTAGGTGAGGGTAACATCATCATCCTTCCAGGGAGCCCCCGTGGAAGTAGCCCTAGCACCGTGGTGTTGTTGCAAGATTTGGGCTATGCATCATTTCTGGAGTGATGATGTCACTCAGATGTATAGAAATCCCAGCCTCTACTAACTTATGCTATGGGGCAGTCTTCTGCAGTTTCTGGCAGTCTCCTTTGGAACGTATTATCTTGTATTTTGGTAGCAGTCTCTTGCAATATTTGATGGCAGCTTTTTAATAACATGACCGTTGGTTTCAATTTTGATTTTGGTTTTTAATGATTGCAGTATTTTATTACAATGGCATAAAAATGGAAAATCCTGATGACAGTATTATGCAAATCTTGGCTCAGCCTATGGAAAGCTGTCACGTGCCCCACCCCCTCCCATCTAATGCCCCGCCCCCTAGGTTCTGCAGTGTGACTGATAGTAGGTTGCAGGATGGAGGCCTGACCTGGTCTGTGGGGACTACTGGGGTATAGGAGGGGGCAGTGCAGGGGCTTGGGGGGCCCCCAGGCTGTCACTAAAAATACATCAGGGGGACATATAGCGAAATATTGCCTCCTAATCCCGTGTCAGTGGTTAGAGCTATGTGTGGCACCGACCTCCAGAGATCCATCAGCAGTGATTGGTCAGTGGGGCAGCCTCATCATCAGGGCCAACAATCAATATACAAATTCCCTGAGATCGGCCATTTCCCTATTAGGCGATTTTTTTATATTCCCAATATTTGTGTGCAGATTTGTCACCGTGTGAATGTCTCAGGCCAATCAGCGGGTCATCTGATTATGACACTTATAGGTAACAGATGAATATTAATCAGCTAAGCCCCACCCACCTATTCCGACCTCACCTGCAGAGCTCACACTTCATTCCTGTCAGACGTGGAAACATTTGCTGCATGTGATAATGGTGATTGTATTTTATCATTTATTTTATGGTAACACTTTTTTCAATTTATTTCCAGCCTATTTCCGTGCCGCAACCATGGCCAACCTCTTAACCGCCATCCGCCGGATCATCGACACCTTTCATGACTACAGCTGCCAGAGCGCCCCCTGCGACAAGCTGAACATGGAGGAGTTTAACAGCCTTGTCCTGACCCAGTTTGCCGAAGTCATAGAGGTAAGAAACCGATTTCGTGCAACACGGAACACAAAGCCATTTCTACCGACAAAATGTCTGGCCAATGGAATGACGCTATTTATACATAAATACAGGGAGTACCTACAGGGCCAGGTGACACCTGAGAAATAGTTTTAATTTTTTTAGGGTGTTTCCCTGACTGCAAAGGGCGTAACATATGTAGGGTGTAACTGTTTACCCTTACTAAGCAAAGGTTGCAATCTGCAGGTCCAGATAGCTGCAACACTACGATGGAAAAAAAAATCCATTCCAAGTTTAATATGAGGACCAGAAGATCTCAAAGACACAAAATAGATATAAAAATGTGCAAAACCTGCAAATATTGGCATGCACAGAAAGTGTAATGCTAATATACAGGCGTGTGAAAAAGTAAGTACACCCCATGGGGACTTGGATGACTTTGAACACACTTGATCAGGCAATCAATAGATCTTCATCCATGCAGTGACTCCCTATACTTATATACAGGACACATAAAACTGACATGATGTATTCATTCCCATCATCTAAACATATTTAAATGCTATTATATTATGTGGAAATAGTAAGTACACCCCTACATATACCACTAATGTAAATCCATGACATTAGATGTTCCAGGTAACCAATAATGAGAACGTCCTGAAAGAGCTGATGGAGCCTTTTTATTCAACTCTCAGATATGGGTGGTCTGGAGTTCTTTTAGCTACTGCCCTGCGAGGTGTCATCACATCATAAAAATATTACCCAATTATTATTGGATCTAAATCAAATTCACCAACAAATGTCTCAGAAATGAAGGTTTATGGATAGACTTAGCCAGAGCCCCAATTGGAATCCCATAGAAATGCTGTGACTATATGTGAAACAGGCAGTTCATTCAAAGAAACTCACCAGCAAATTGCTTTTATTTTTGCATGAATAAATGGTAAAACTATCTACTACTCAGAGACTGGTGGACGGGTATTTAGGATGCGTACAATAGATACGTTCTGCTAAAGAGGAAAATTTCAGGCTGTTCTGTTTTCAACTATATGGATATTTTTGTTAAAAAAAATTGCAAATTATCCTTGTGTTATAAGCCAGGTAAGTTATCTGTTGGAAATGTTTGAATGAATATCAAATGTTTGCCAGTTAAAATATTGAAAAAAGTCAAGACTTTCCTTAGGTGTACCTACTTTATATATGATTGTAAGTTTGTTGTATGGTTGGTGGTTTTCTTTTGCCAGTTTTTCTAAACTGGACATACCATACTTGTGACAGTTAATGGTATTTGGGTTTTGTGCTATGGAGTCTTTGTGCTATGGGCTCTATTTGTAAACCATTCCCCCGTCTATTCATCTGAAATTCACTGACTCTCTACACTTCTCTTTTCAGTTGCTATTAAATCAATGACTCGTTCTGCCACCTAGTGGCCCTTTGTTTTTTGTTTTTTTCTTTTGACTGATTCGAGATCTGTAATTTTCTTCTTTTTAAGGACTCAAATGACCCCAAGACCATTGAAGGGATCCTGCAAGCTCTGGACACGAACAAAGATGGAGAGGTAGACTTTAAAGAGTTCCTGGAACTTGTGGCTAAAGTTTCGATTGCCTATTTTGAAGCCCTGAGGACTAAGAGGGGCTGTAGCATTTGTGCATCCCAGAAAGGACTTCAAGCGTCAGCTTCAGTGGCTTCAAAGTCAACACAAAGTCAACACAAAGTCAACAAATCAGCTCCTGGGCAGCTTCAAACTCAAAAGCCAGAGGTCACCCCAAAAGAAGGTTCTGTTCAGAAGCCGGATCCTTCTTTTAAAGAGGACCGACTTCAGAATCCAGGGCAAAAACAAGACTCAACCCAGATACAAGGCTACCCACAGACAAAAGACTTCTTCCAAGGAGCAACCAGATCCCAGGAACAAGACTACGCTATAAAGCAAGAGCCAGAAAAAAGACAGGGCCCAATCGAAAAAAGAGAGCAGACCCTCCAACAAGGCCAAACTCAGAAGGATGATCCGACCAAGAAACAAGATTCCACCCAAAAGCAAGAGCTAACAGTAAGAGATGACAAACAGAAAAAAGATTCAACACAGAAAGAAGACCCGATTCAGAAGAAAAAACAGGATCAAAAAAAGACTGAAGGATTTCTGCAGAAACAAGAAACTGCCCAGAAACAAGACACTACCCAGGAACAAGACTTCATTCAAAAACAAGAGACAACCCAGAAAAAAGATTCCACTCAGAAAACAGATGCCACTAAAAAACAAGACACAACTCAGAAATCAGAGCTCACCCAGAAACTAGACACCACCCAAAAACATGACACAGCCCAGAAACAAGATTCAACTCAAAAACCAGGCCCCACTAAGAAACAAGATGCCACCCAGAAGCAAGAATATACACAGAAGCCAGATTCTACACAAAAAACAGACACCACTCAAAAACAAGAGTCCACCCAGGAAAAAGACCCTACTCAAAAACCAGACACCACTCAGAAACCAAAGCCCACCCAGAAGCAAGATACTACTCAGAAACAACACATTACAGAGAAACAAGATTCCACTCAGATAAAAGACACTACCCAAAAAGAAGACCAGACCCAGAAACAAGACTTGATACACCAGCAAGATCCCCTTAGGAAAAAAGACTTTATCCCAAAACAAGGTCAAACCCAGAAAGAAGACACAACCTGTAAACAAGACACCACCCAGAAAAAAGATTCTACCCCAAAACAAGACAATACACAAAAACCAGATCTCACCCAGAAACAAGACTCCACTCAGAAACAAGATTCCATCCTGAAACAAGATATCACCCAAAAACAAGACTTTGTCTACCAACAAGATTCCCCTAAAAAACAAGACTCCACACAGAAAAAAGATACCACTCAGATACCAGTCCCCATCCAGAAACAAGATTCTATTAAAAAAACAGACACCGCTCTGATACCAGACCCCACTCAGAAACAAGACACTACCCAGAAACAAGATTCTACTCAGAAACAAGACACCATCCCGACACAAGATTCTTGTCAGATAAGAGACATTACCCAAAAACAAGACCAGACCCAAAATCAAGAGACAACCTGTAAACAAGACATGACCAAGAAACAAGACTTCACTCAGAAACCAGACACCACCCAAAAACAAGACACAACTCAGAAACCAGAGCTCATAAAGAAACAAAGTTCTACTGAGAAACCAGAGTCCACTAAACAACAAGACACAGCTCAGAAACAAGACACCACCCAGAAACAAGACTTCATTCAAAAACAAGACACAACCCAGAAAAAAGATTCCCCTCATAAACCAGATACCACTAAAAAACAAGACACAACTCAGAAACCAGAGCTCACCCAGAAACTAGACACCACCCAAAAACAAGACTCAACTCAGAAACAAGATTGCACCCAAAAAAAAGACACAGCCCAGAAATCAGATTCAACTCAAAAACCAGGCCCCACTCAGAAACAAGATGACCCCCAAAAGCAAGAATATACCCAGAAGCCAGGCACCACCCAAAAACAAGAGTCCACCCAGGAACAAGACCCTACTCAAAAACAAGACAATATCCAGAAACCAGACACCACTCCGAAGCAAGATTCTACTCAGAAACAACACATTACAGAGAAACAAGGTTTCAGTCAGATAAAAGAAACTACCCAAAAAAAAGACCAGACCCAGAAACAAGACTTGATCCACCAGCAAGATCCCCTTACGAAAAAAGACTTTATCCCAAAACAAGGCCAAACCCAGACACAAGAAAAAACCTGTAAACAAGACACCACCCAGAAACAAGATTCAACCCCAAAACAAGACAATACTCAGAAACCAGACTCCACCCCGAAACAAGACACCACCAATAAACAAGATTCCAGTCAGATAAAAGACACGACCCAAAAACAAGACTCCACACAGAAAAAAGATACCACTCATATGGGATGGGGGACTCAGATACCAGTCCCCATCCAGAAAAAAGATTCTATTAAAAAATCAGACACCGCTCAGATACCAGACCCTACTCAAAAACAAGACACTACCCAGAAACCAGATTCTACTCAGAAACAAGACACCATCCCGACACAAGATTATTGTCAGATAAGAGACATTACCCAAAAACAAGACCAGACCCAAAATCAAGAGACAACCTGTAAACAAGACATGACCCAGAAACAAGACTTCACTCAGAAACCCGATATCACCAAAAAACAAGACACAACTCAGAAACCAGAGCTCACCCAAAAACAAGATTCTACTCAGAAACAAGACACCACCCAAAAACAAGATTCCACTCAACAACAAGACACAGCCCAGAAACAAGACAAAACCTGTAAACAGGATACCACCAAAAAACAAGACACAACTCAGAAACCAGAGCTCATCCAGAAACTAGACACCACCCAAAAACAGGACTCAACCCAGAAACAAGACGCAGCCCAAAAACCAGATTCAACTCAAAAACCAGGCCCCACTCAGAAACAAGATGACACCCAGAAGCAAGATTCTACTCAGAAACAACACATTACAGAGAAACAAGATTCCAGTCAGATAAAAGAAACTACCCAAAAAGACGACCAGACCCAGAAACAAGACTTGATCCACCAGCAAGATCCCCTTAAGAAACAAGACTTTATCCCAAAACAAGGTCAAACTCAGAAAGGAGACACAACCTGTAAACAAGAGACCACTAAGAGACAAGATTCCACCCCAAAGCAAGACAATACTCAGAAGCCAGACCTCACCCAGAAACAAGACTCCACCCTGAAACAAGACACCACTACGAAACAAGATTCTAGTCACTTAAAAGACACAACCCAAAAACAAGACTTGGTCTACCAACAAGATTCCCCTAAAAAACAAGACTCCCCACAAAAACAAAATACCACTCAGATACCAGTCCCCATCCAGAAACAAGATTCTATTAAAAAATCAGACACCGCTC
>NC_092869.1:852703-895276 GCF_032062135.1 Pyxicephalus adspersus
AGACTTTATCCCAAAACAAGGTCAAACCCAGAAAGGAGACACAACCTGTAAACAAGAGACCACCAAGAAACAAGATTCCACCCCAAAACAAGACAATACTCAGAAACCAGACCTCACCCAGAATCAAGAGACCACTCAACAACAAGACACAGCCCAGAAACAAGACTCTACCCAGAAACGAGATACCACCCAGAAACAAGAATCCACTCAAAAGCAAGACACAGCCCAGAAACAAGATTACAGTCAAATAAAAGATACTACCCCAAAACAAGACCATATCCCAAAACAAGATTCCACTCAAAAACTAGACATGGCTCAGAAACAAGACCAGACCCAAAAGCTTGATTGCACACAAAAACAAGACAGCACCCAAAAACTAGAGTCCACTCAGAAGTCAGACCAAACCAAGAAACAAGACACCACTCAGAAACCAGACACCATCCAGCCCAGTCCAGCCCCGATTTCCATCCTTACACAAAAACAAGATTTGACCCAAAAGCAAGACTCCACTCAGAAAGAAGATTGGACTCGGAGACAACACCAGACCCCGACGAAAGATTTCACTCAGAAGCAGGAGTATTCTTGGAAAATTGACTCTACTCAAGGTATAACCCAGAAACAAGATCCGACCCAAAAAGAAGACCTTACTCTAAAACAAAACCCAACACAGAAGCAAGATAAGAAAGATGACCAAATTTTGAAACAGGGCAGCACAGAATATAGAAGCCATCCTGAGGGACAAGGGATGGACTCCACCACAACAAAAGGGCAGACAACGTATGATCCACCAAAATACCAACCACATTTTGAGTCTACTTCCAGCCATGATCTACCCCAAAAAGACCAAATTCCCCAAATCCTACAAAGCGATGACAAGGCAACCAAACCAAAGGGGAAAACTGAAGTACAATATTTCTATCAAACAGAAGGTGATGCACCATCTCACCAGATGTGGGGAACCAGTCTTTTCCAAAGTCATGGAGATCTAGGAGACCCATATGCTCATTCCTTCCTAACAGCCCAGCAAAATATTGACCATAGAGACACGGTACCCTCAGGTTATGTCCATTCTACCACAGTGGGACAGAAAACCACCCCTCATGTTCCTCAAGTCCTACAAACAGCTAAACAGAGTGGATATACTGCCATCCATTATTCCTATTCCTCAGAAGGTAATGTGCCTTCTCACCAGATATGGGATAGCAGTCTCTTTCAGGGAGATAAAGATGATTCATATTCCCATTCATTTCTGAAGGCTCAGAAACATATTGACCATAGGGAGACAGTACCCCCAGGCTACGTTCAATCCACCATAGAAGGGCAGAAAACCACACAGCAAGTGACTCAAGAAAAGAAGACCACCTCTTGGTCAACCTATGAACCCCATGCAGGTGGAAATCTGGGCTCATCAACCGCGCAGGGTCAACATGAAACTGACCTACAAAAACCAGACCAAACCCTATCTCAAAATCCATTCTATGAACTTTATCGACAATCGCCAACGCTGACAAGAAAAAGTGTGGTCCAACATACTGAGTCATGGCAATCTGAGGTGCCACTGCAAGCTTCAACAAACCCGAAAGAGTTTTCTGATGAACCTCAAAACGCACCACCAGCAACCTCTGGAGTGAAAACCTCCGGGAATATTAGTTCCTCTCAGAAAGACGAGAAGCAAAAACCTACAGGGAAGACATTCAAATGGCCATGGCAATAAGGGAACGACCACAGGTTATGGCTTCTGATTGATCGCTAGATTGTGGAGATACTTTACATAATTTTTTGTCTTTTTGGGGGATTCTTGACTTGTAATTGGGGTAAAAAAGACAGGCAGACCTTCTAGAAACACAAATTGTCTACCAACAAACTAGCGGTCAAAAACCATGGCTGTAAATCTGGGATCAGTAGGTCTAACAGTTTCGGCATTGTTAGACAAAGGTCCTGATTAATCCTTATTCTGCTTAATTAATAAATTCCATATCAGTTGCTAAAATTTAACTTGGTGTTGTGGGGGATTTAATAACCTTGGCTGTTTATGTAGAACTCTTGGGCCAATGGGTGAACTGGAGTAATAAAGGGGTGCAGGGTAGCAGCTGAGGACCTGCTGATTGGGTGTAAGCACCGATTTCAGGAGGACCAGCTATAAGAACGGCTTATGGTTCAATTTTTCCAGTTCAATTCCATTAAACTGTGACACGTGAGCCTACCCTACAGAAATCTTATTCTTTATGTGTATGTGAATGGCTTCATTTGTTGTGCAATATTATAACAATGTATCTGTGATATAGTAACATAATCCGCGTACCACTTAGTGCTGGTGTTTTATTCTAATAAAGATTATTCTTCAAATTTCTTGGTGTTCTTTTATGCTGAGATTAGGTAGAGGGATATTTCAATATATGTTTGAACTCCATTGGGGAGAGTCTCCAGGAAAGAGGAAGTCACACAAATTAGCTTCAAGAAGCAGATCTACATAATTCATACAGGAGATCACCAGAACTTGTCTTAAATTAAGGTAAATTGTGTCAAAATGTAAACTGTTTGATCTGGATGGATTAACGCCAACTGTGAAGGTGCAAGAGGCCACAGGTCCATACCTGTATTGGCAAATTTTATATTGACAGTGCAAGTTTCTCAGTCCAATGGGTTTGAGTGGGCCAATATCCTAATATCAAAACAATACGATTTGAATTTTCATGGGAATATGACAAATACAAATTATATTATATAACTTGATTGACAACATATTATGTTAAGTACTTTTTCATAGGCAGGGGTGCCATCCTGTGGCCAGTATGTATATTACAATAAATTAGCTCCGATGTTCCTGGTTTATAGGTACTATCCCTCTTCATACCTCCCAAAGGTCCTTGGTTTGGAGGGACTACCCTCTTAATACCTACCAACTGTTTCTGGTTTGGAGGCACTATTCTGCTTCTTACCCCCTAAATGTCCCTGATTTATAGGGACTGTCCCTCTTCATTTCTCCCAACTGTCCCTGGTTTATAGGGACTGTCTTTCTTCATACCACCCGGTTGTCCCTGATTTGGATTGACTGTTCCTCTTCATACCTTTCAACTGCCCCTGATTTGGAGAAATGGCCAGTCTTTCAGATCCCAGTCCCCCTCACCCAATCCTAGGTGGGCATTGCTGGGTCTCACTTTATAACTGGGCATGCAATGGGTGATGGGGGAGATCTCCGGCAATACCAGGCTCGCTCAAAGGGTGGCAGTGTTTCTCCCTATGCCATGTGTCAACATATTTCTCAGGATTCTCGAGGTGTTGTCAGCTCCAAAGATAATAATTAAACCGGCTCTACTAAAACGTTACTGGACCGGTCCAACAAGATCTGTGTTCTGTGCTCTTTATACTCGGGTTTACAGGGGGGTTATTTCAAACAGCCCCGTGTGGTGTCATGTGATGAATCTGCCTTAGCTGCATGCACACAAAATTTTCTACACATGTCCTAGAATAATAAAGGGGTCCTCATGCCAACCCATAGATGGCACAGTCATGTATAATTTGAATCTGGAGCTCTTTAAACGTTACATTGTAAGTGAGCAGGAAATGGGCCAATGTCCCCATTCACCAACACTCCTTAAAGTAGGGCACCTGACACAATGGATTGGCACATCTCCCCTGGTGGAGTAGGAGTACAGTAGCCGATGAGCCGTATGTAGGTCAAGTCAGGAGTTTTTGCAACCTAAACAAAAATCTCTGATCCCTCCCCTTGTATTCACACAGCTATTGAGCTGCTGATGAATATTTCATTTTTGGCACCATCTCATGACATGTGTGTCAGAAGATCCATCATCTACCTAATAATAATTATTACAATGACCCTGGGGGCATCTGGGCACCATCAGAGGGTCACAACACCCAAAAGTGGCATTTACAGCCGGAGAGCTAAATCACCTGGCAGCATCTTCTATGCCTAGAACACTCTATCAGTGCTGAGTTCCTTGGTCTATACCCTTGATGTGCCCATTATGAGGGGCTCTCACCAACCCTGTGCTGGTTTCCTGGGTCCGTACCCCTTCTGTGCCCATTATGAGGGGCTCTTACCATCCCAGTGCTGGTTTCCGTGGTCCGTACTCCTTCTGTGCCCATTATGAGGAGCTCTCATCATCCCAGTGCTGAATGCCTGGGTCCATACCCCCGCTGTGCCCATTATGAGGGGCTCACCCCATCCCAGTGCTGAATTCCTGGGTCTGTACCCCTGCTGTGCCCAATATGAGGGGTCCCCACCAATCCCAAGTACTAAGTTCCTGGGTCTATACACCTACTGTGCCCAGTATGAGGGGTACACACCATCCCAAGTGCTAAATTCCTTGATCTGTCCACCTGCTGTGCCCATTATGAGGGGCTCTCCCCATCCAAGTGCTAAGTTCCTGGGTCTGTACACCTGCTGTGCCCAATATGAGGGGTCCCCACCAATCCCAAGTGGTAAGTTCCTTGATCTGTCCACCTGCTGTGCCCATTATGAGGGGCCCCCACCATCCCCATTTCCATTTGTACACATTGGGTCTTCAAGCTGTTCAAGACTGGAGAAGATAGACCACTAAGGGTGAACCTTGGTGATCAAGCAAACCTGGATCGTTTATTGCTAAAATCCAAGTCAGGTTTGTTGGATCTCCATTGTTGGTCCATCTTGTCCCATGTTGGGACTTTTTGAGGCCCAAGGTGTGGAGATGTGGCATTTATGGGACCCTGCCACGTGACCCAGCAGCCATTGTAAGCTACAGAAAGCTCCGATGGCATCAATGGGCATCTTTAACTCGTGTTTGGGGTGGTAATTATGATTCTGCATTAATTGTTTGGGGCCTCCACCCTTATTTTGTCCTTGAAACGTGTCCAAGTTCCACCTACAATATCTGACAAATTCTGCAGATCTATATTAAGATTCTTTCAGTGTGAGTCTTTGGATTAAAAGATTCAATTTAATCTCTTTAATTTGAAAATGACCTGTGGTATGATACGAAAAGAACACGTAAGGAGCAGATACATACATGGTTTGGGAGGTGCAATGTGCTTAAAATGAATGTCATGCCTAGACTGTTGTATATGCTGCAAGCACTCCCAATACACATCCCGCTTTTTATCCTTCGAAAATTCCGTTCGGAATTTGTAAAATTTATCTGGCTTAATGGGGCGCCCAGGCTTAGGATGACATTACTGAGACTCCCCAAAGCCAACGGAGGAATGGCATTCCCTGACCCAGTTTTGTACCATCAGGCAGTACACTTGTCTAGGCTGCTGGATTGGTGCACTAATAGCCGCTCCAAACTGTGGGTTGGGTTAGAGGATGCATGTTCTACTGCCCCCATTGCCGCATTGGCCAGGACGGCAAGGTACACCCATCCATTGATTGGCGAGACCTTGAAAGTGGTCACTAAGTACTTCTCCTCTCAAAACATAACCATATACTCGTCTCCAATGTCTCCCATTCTAGGCGACCCTGGATTCCCCTCGGGCTAGACTGACCCAATATTTTGCCAATGGCGTGCTTTGGCGTGTATAGAATATCCCATTTCATGCACAATGGGGAATGGCAACATATTCCAACCCTACAAACGGAAAGGGATCTTCCTTCCTTGTCGCCCTGGTGCCACATACAACTCACTTATGTTTTGAGATCCTTGCCGCGGCCCAATACAATAGCCCGATCGCTTCTTCCTCTAGAGGACTTGTGTGCAACTGGTCAACCTGTACGGGGTACACTTTCCCATGCCCTGTTATCTGTATATACGCCAGAACTCCCTTTATTTGTATCCCAAAGCCAACTACAAGTTGGCCACTCGCTGGTACAAGACACCGGTGAAGCTTGCTAAGATTTCCCCGGGGTCAGATAGCACCTGCTGGAGATGTGGCGACGCACAGGGTACGCTACTGCATGTTTTCTGGGAATGCTCAAAATTACAATTATATTGGAGTTCGGTAGCTAATATTATCTTAAAGCTTACAGAAGTAGATATAAGGGGCAACCCGGCACTTCATGTTTCGGACATGTCCCGCAGGTCCTTTAGTAACTCTCTCCTGAGACGCCTTTGAAATGCAGCTAAGGCTTATAGAAGAATACTGCCCCTCCGACGGTAGTACATTGGTTGCAAAGGGTTGCTGATATATATCACATGGAGGATATGATATCCACCGACGCTAAGAAAGCGGAAAAATTCGCACAGACCTGGTACCACTGGATCCACTTTATCACTACTGAGGAATATTGCCGCCTGTTACAACCCCTCCCCTGAATATCTGAGTATACTAAGATGGGTGCCTAATTGTACTCTTGTACTCTGCCACTGTTTCAGAGATGTGATTGATTCTATAGCTGGTCAATGCCAACTCCAACCCCCCCATCTCTCCTTAACTCCTTTTTTTTTTGTAGTTAATTTGTTTATTCTTCTTTTATTTTTCTTTTCTTATAAAAATGTTTTTGAACCTTAAGCTATCATGGTTCCTGCTACTGATACAGCACAACGGGTTGGTTACAACGTTTGTATTTCTATGTGGTTTGCCGTTAAGCCACAAGATATGTATTGTTAGAACCTAACCTTGCTGTATGTTCTTTTTTGAACTGTATGTTACAACCACTTTATTTTCTTTTCTCTGTATGTACCTTGATATCTTTTAATAAAAATAATTAAAAAAAAAGGAGCAGATACAATGAGGACCAAGGTCACCAAACAGGTTACCAACCATGGACCAACCAAATCTGTCCAACCAACCTGGGTCCCTCATATGGCTGGTAGTGACATAGCTACCGACTTATGGCCCGGATGTAGAATTCTGACCTGGACCTCCCCTTCCCTTGTAATCCTGTGCAGACCCTTCTTCTTCATGTTGTCGGAGCTTCAGATGGACTCCATGGTTGGGGGATTTTGGAAGGTGGACGAGGCCGGCCCTGGACAAGTGTGGGGAGCAGGCTAGGACCCCATCTCATATCATGTACCCTTAAGGACAGCCCCTTGCTGTGAATATACAATGCGAGCCCAGCCCACCTCTCAGTATCCACCTATCATGCGGTCCCACAGTCAGGAGGGTCCTTTGGGTGCAGGTTCCTCATTACCATTGGGACCATTGTGACCACCAGTGATCATACATTTTTCAATAAAATTGTAGGGAGAAGGAGAGCTATGTCACATGACTTGTCAAGATCACGTGACAGCCTCTGCAAAGGTGGAGCTTCAGGTGACACGTGGGAACACATCTCAAGTGAAAAAACTTTACAACAGAGAGCTCAAACTGTTAGTGAATGTCAGTGAAAACCCTGAAAAGCTGTGAAGACCCTCAGAGGACACTCACGAATGAAATTCTAGTTAAAGCTCAATCAACTTTAATCCGCTGCCGATAGCATCCTGCCGATGTCACACTTGTAAAGGTGTCACGGGTTATAGCTGTGTCTTACGAGCTCTAATAAAAAAACTGGCTGAGGGAGTCACAGGGCCTATAAAGACCGTCAGTTATGGAGAGCATGTGGTAACGAAGGACTGGAGATCAAAGGTAAGCAGCAGGCTTCTGGCTGAACTACAGGTCCCAGCATGTCCTGGTAAGGTTTGAGGCTCCTGGAAAGGCCACTAGAATTAGAATGTCTGCTGGGTTTTCAGTTTGTATGTGTCTCCGGTTCACTGGAGATGGGGCTACTCAGTCTGCAGGAAAGGTTCCCCTTCATCTGTTCTCTAGAAATCAGCAAGTTGTCACCAATGCCATTGCCAATGGGTAGTAAATACGTAAAATTAGTTTGGTGTCACTTTTATTTCGAGTGGATATAATACAAAGCTGAGAGTGTTGAAGGTTCAGACCAGTTGGAGGAACTTCCTCTATTACCCCCTTTAATTCCCCCAAACATTGAGTGGGGGATGAGCGCTGATTGATTTGTAAACTTTGCATCACACTGCTCCCTATTTCTGTCCATATTGTTCTCTGTGACTTCAATAAACATTGGAGGGCCCCATAGTTGAGGGACAGAGCGTCTAAAATTGGTGTAAGGGGTTGTTGTGGGTTTATGATGGAATCTGGAAACTCCTTTATATTTAAGGGGGCTTCTAATTTTCTAACTCCCTCTCATCCCGAACTTACTCCATTATCTCAGCAGCCACTCACTGACTTGTAGTGAAACTAATGAGTCCGGCAGGACAACATCGTCATTTCTGAATAAAGCGGTAAGTATGCATCGTGGTTTTTATGATGTGCGTGTCTATTAACCCTTTCTGGGATGGGGTAAGGGTACTAATATGAATCTGTACTCATTCCTCTGAATAGGGGCCTGGATATCTGGAATAACCCAATTAAAGGAATATACAATGAGTGTATACAGGGGATACTCTCAAGTTTGGGGTCTCTGACTGCCCAGGGGTGGTGCAGTTGTTCTACAATTTCCCCGCCACCTGAGCATGTGGGCCAATTATCAAACTACAGATTGATAAGTGCAAAGTTTTTGGAAGCCCCCTGTCCGTATCTGTCACACATTTCTTTACATCAGAGGTGAGGTGACTCCATCATGTCAATTATAAAACCAGACAGACGGGGTGATTAAACATGGACACAGCCACAAAATCCTCATCGATGATGAATCTCATCAGAAGGATCCCGTCGGTATGATGAAAGTCAGATAATTATTCTCCTGGAGCTGTGTAATGACCATAAAGAACATTCTGTTTTTATTTTTACATAACACACATCTGTTTCAGGTAAGATCAACATTTACGTTGTCACATGAAATGTCAGGACCAAAACTGGTGGGTCGTGGTTTGAACCACTGGGCCCCGTGGCACATGAGGTCTCATCTTGGATTTAACCCCCCTAAAAATGAGCAAACTTACAAAGATTGCATGAAATGATCAGCAATTCAGTTGTTACAGATACATGCCTCCAACACACCAACAACAAAAACATTTCATTACATGGAGCCCACAAATGTCTTCTACAGCTTAGTATTATATGAGCTCTAACAAAAGAGAAATGAATTGATAGAAGGTGCGGGGTGGTTCTGAAACCTGGTTACTTCCTGAACTAATTCATCAGTGTGGAGATTGAAGGAGAGAAAACGATAATGGAAATCATAGAACTGGAGATCTTAGGTGGGAACCATCATACTAGATCATAGGTGAAGGGTTATAGGTGGGCATCTGGTGATGGAGGCTAAAGAGCAGGAGATGAAATAAGTAGAGGATATATGTGGACATCCGGTGATGGAAACCATAGAGCTGGAGATCATAAAGGTGGAGGTTCTAGGTGGACATCTGGTGATGGAGGCCAAAGAGCTGGAGATGAAATAAGTAGAGGATAAGGGTGGGCATCTGGTGATGGAGATCATAAAGGTGGAGGTTATAGGTGGACATCTAGTAATTTAGGCCTTAGAGCTGGAGATAGTATACGTGGGGGATATAGGTGGACATCTGGTGATGGAGGCTAAAGAGCTAGAGATGAAATAAGTAGAGGATAGGGGTGGGCATCTGGTGATGGAGACCATGGAGCTGGAGATCATAAAGGTGGAGGTTATAGGTGGACATCTAGTAATTTAGGCCTTAGAGCTGGAGATAGTATAAGTGGGGGATATAGGTGGACATCTGGTGATGGAGGCTAAAGAGCTAGAGATGAAATAAGTAGAGGATAGGGGTGGACATCTGGTGATGGAGACAATAGAGCTGGAGATTAAATAAGGGGAGGATATATGTGGACCTCTGGTGATGGAGGCCAACTAGCTGGAGATCATAAAGGTGGAGGGTATAGGTGGGCATCTAGTAATTGAGGCCTTAGAGCTGGAGATAATAAAAGTGGAGGATATAGGTGGACATCTGGTGAGGGAGACCATGGAGCTGGAGATCATATAGGTGGAGGTTATAGGTGGACATCTGGTGATGGAGGCCAAAGAGCTGTAGATCATAAAGGTGGAGGTTATAGGTGGACATCTGGTGATGGAGGCCAAAGAGCTGGAGATCATAAAGGTGGAGGTTATAGGTGGACATCTAGTAATTGAGGCCTTAGAGCTGGAGATACTATAAGTGGGGGATATAGGTGGACATCTGGTGATGGAGGCTAAAGAGCTAGAGATGAAATAAGTAGAGGATAGGGGTGGACATCTGGTGATGGAGGCCGTAGAGCTGGAGATTAAATAAGGGGAGGATATGTGTGGACATCTGGTGATGCAGGCCTTAGAGCTGGAGATCATAAAGGTGGAGGTTAAAGGTGGACATCTAGTAATTGAGGCCTTAGAGCTGGAGATATTAAAAGTAGAGGATATTGGTGGACATCTGGTGATGGAGACCATGGAGCTGGAGATCATATAGGTGGAGGTTAAAGGTGGACATCTAGTAATTGAGGCCATAGAGCTGAAGATCATATAATACAAGATTTTAGGTGGACATTCGGTAAAGAAACCATTGAGTTAAAGATCATTATATTGGAGATCATATAGGTGGAAGCTACAGGTGAATGTCCAGTGATGGAGATCATAGAGCTGAAGGTCTTAGGTGGGAATCATCATACTAGCAGTCATAAGGTAGAGGTGGACAACTGGTGATGGAGACCATAATGCTAAAGATCATAGCTGGAGATAATAAAGGTGGAGACAATAGATGGACAGCTGGTAATGAAAATCATAAAAGTTGAAGATCATAGTACTGGAGATATAGATCAGCGATCGCCAACTGGTGGTCCGTGGCTCTGACCGGTGAGCCCCCCAGCAATGGATAGAAGATAGGAATTTTGGTTCTGTAATCCATAGGTATTTGGGACCCATGTGAACCCGTTTTCAGGTACTGCTCAGGGGTAATTGCGCAGATGCCCCAAAAGTAAAAGGCAGACCAAAACGAAATCTGTTAATGGTCATGGACCCATGTTTAGGGAACTTGTCTCAGGTACACAGGTTGCAAATGTTTTTGGGGATGAGGTCCAAAATTTGGAAGAACAAACTGCCCCAGTTCTCATTTCTAACGGCTTCTTTAAAGCCAACATTCATGGATTTAGCATAGCTGTAGCCGAAATGTCCCACCTGGTGGATAACAAAGATGCCGTAGTTCAGCTGTTGGAGCTGCAGGAATGGACTGAAATTGTATAAAAGGTGTTTCCTGATCTGATGAAGGATGAGGATACATTTAAGAAGCTTGTAGTGGTCTCCTTGGGTCCTTGGCCCTCCTATATTTTGGGAGATCTCCAAGGGATTTGTCAATATCTGATTATCTTTATTTCTTCTGGCTATGGAACTTAGGTTCTCATAAATAGCTCCAAGAAGTGTTAGGCTCTGGCCACACTGGTGTATAATGCCAGAAATATGTGTCCATCTTCTCAGAACCCAAGCAGTACTGGAGAGCCATTGCCACCAGCTGGGGCCACCGGCCACATTTCATGCAGGTAATGTATTTTTGTCCTGGTCATTATCAGGTCAGACCAGTCAGAGATTACCAGCAACCTGCTACTTACCAGCTGTTATCGCTTCTTTCTACATACAAAATACAAAAAATGATTAAAGTAAAAAGGATTAAACAGAACAACAAAAGCTGCCCCGCAGGATCCAGGTTTAAGGGGCAAGGAACACTTCATTCACCAAGTATGCTGACTCTATGGGCCTGATTTATTAAAGCTCTCCAAGGCTGGAAAGAATACACTTTCATCAGTGAAGCTGTGTGATCCAGCAAACCCGGAATGGATTTATTCAATGGTATTTGTTAGCAAACGCTTCAGATCCATCCCAGGTTTGTTGGGTCACCCAGCTTCACTGGTGAAAGTGTATTCTCTCCAGCCTTGGAGAGCTTTTATAAATCAGGGCCTGTGAGAGAATCTGGCTTTCCGATGAATCATTTGCAAATATAAGCAAGTCGTTACAACACCCCAGGCATTTCCAGGGCTGTCTGATCTGGATGAACCCAATACAGACAAAGCAGGGCGTCCTTCTCCACCACGAAAAACCGGAATGTATTATTTTATATTTATATATGATTTCAACATTGCACTCGGCCAAACACACAGGGTGTTGTTGCCAAATACACAGGGTGATGTTCCAGATATATTGTTTTAAAAAGTCGATGTATAAAGATGTATAAAAGAGATAGATTTTTTTCTGTGTCAAATATTGCAAAATATCGTAGCCATCTGATACTGGAGAAGATGATCCAGGTGATCAGGGTGATCCAGCAGACCTGGAATGGATTTCTATTAGTTGGCAAATATTTTCAATCCTGGATCAGATGCATTCAAAGTTTGCTGGATCACTCAGGTTCACCCATGATAGTCTATCTTCCCCAGTCTTGGAGAGCGTTGATAAATCAAGCCCAAGATGTATAACATCCAAGGAAAAACAGGCCAAAGTGTGTCCACCACCCTTCTCTAGAGCCACTTTGGTTGCAGGTGCAACTATCCAATGAAGCACCTACAGTGACCCCCTCATCTTCCCACCCCGTGGCCCAGGCTGGTTGTACTGCTATCCTGGGCTAAGTTACAGAGAATGTTCCTGACTTTTGTTCCGATCCATTATTATCAGGACAGGAATGTCGGAGAAATCATCTGAAGAGACAAATTCTTCCCTACTCTATCCAAAACATAATGTAAAGCTATGTCTGGGCCCTTTAAATCACCATCAACCTGTGCCAAGGTGACAGGGAGATGCCCTGGAACATTTTTTTTTGGATTACTACCATATATTAAAAATTCAGAAATGTAAAGAATGCAATTATTCCAGAACCAAAGGTCCTTGTGAGGTGGCAGGGGAATCCGTATTAGAAAACTAGATAAACAGGTTCATAACTTTAAAGATAGAACCCAAAACCTCTTCACCTCGTCATACAAAATGGAATGATTTGTGTCACTCAGAAATTAAGTTTACAAGAATTGAGGCTCCTCTCTTATTTTTTATTATTTGGTATTTTATGTCCAATCACCTGCTCAGAATATACATCACCGATAATGTTGTTGACAAATGTTGAGTGGCAGGACGTATTTGGAACACTGGGTTGGGTGACACATTGCTGTCTTATTTTAGGCAGAACCTCCTTAATTGATGGTACCAGACAAACAAGTATGGGCTGATTGTAAAGTCACAAATAATGAGGTGACACAAACAAGGTGCCTCCTTTGGGAAAACTAGGCCACCCTTATGCTATAAATGCTGAGTGATATTGGTCATTCCTATTCTGCTGTCTACTCGGTGTCAGTGTTGTGGAGGTAAGTTCTTTTATTCTTTTACAAGAGAAGTCCAGAAATGTTTCCATGTTTTGTATATTATCTTTTAATCCTAAAGTACTGTATAAAGATTTAAAATTAAAATACTACAACTGTCAATTGTGGTTGGGATACAAAAATCTTTCCTGGTAGTAGAAGGATCCTTGGCTTGAGAGCCCTCAAATAAGTGAACTCTAAATGTTATAAAATCTCCAATACAGAATGAGCCAACAAAGCTCTTATAGGATCATTGTAGCCAAACCTCGGCAGAAATTACCAGGGCGTTTGATGAAACTTTGGTAATTGAAGAAATCTAGGAAAAGGAGTGCTGAGGAACAAGTAAACTGGGACACTTTGGTCTAAAGCTCTTTCCATGGTGGACAAGCTTGACCAGTGTGGGGGTAATTCAGACAGATAGCTTGACTGCTAAGGTGTATATGGAGAAGGTTATGGGTGAACAAACCAATATGTCTATTTTGTTCATTTTTATTACATGGGGGGGGGCTGTGGATTTGTAGTTAACATAATGCAGACGTGATTTGGTCTGGAAGACTTTCCAAGGTGGACAGCTTCTTTACCAATCTCAAACAGATAACGTATGGGTGAACAAACCAATATGTCTATTTTGTTAATCTTTATTACCTGGGGGGGGGGGGGGTGTTGGTAGGTAACAGAATGGAGATTTGATTTGGTCAAGAAGACTTTCCATGGTGGACAAGAACTTGACAATTATGGAGGAAATTCAGATAGATAGTGTATCCTTGTGGAGAAAGCAATGGTTGCTACTTTGGTCGACCAAACCAATATGTCTGCCTTTGTTCATCTTTATCACATGGGCGATGGTGGATTTGTAGTAAACAGAATAAAGATATGAATTGGTTTAGAAGACATTCCATGGTGGACAGCTTCTTGACCAAACTGAAACAGATAACTGCTTTAGTATAGTGGAAACATCCTCATAATATTCACTATGTGTGCTCATCATCCTGTCCACATCATTATTTGAAAAGGTTGAAAGATAAGGGAGTGCAAACAATTGGAATGGACCACCACCCCATATTCAATGCCTGGTCCTCCTTCACCATTCATTCTCTTTGAACCTTCCGAACAACTGGCCAACCACAAAACTTCATCCAATTCCTATACCAAAGAAAAGATTACCATTCAGGGGGCTAAAATGAATTTTTAAGGTTGAATTTATTCGAAACAATCTCTATTGAAGGAATCATTTCTCACTGATGACTTCCTATTCTTTCCTGTGTCTGTTCTCCATTCCTACTTACAACGGGTGGAGCGGAATACTTGGGTGGAGCGGAATCTGGTAATTAGTAGTGACTGGTTAATTATGTGTTGTCAGAAGGATCGTAATATTCCTGAATGCTTTTATGGTAAACAGCAATAAAACAAAATTTCCATAAAGGTTTTCTGGGAAAAGCTCAATAATCATATGAAGCCATTGGATAACCATTGCACCTCCTCCAGAGCTTGTTAGGTCTTCATGCCCATTGATATAAAACTAAGCCATAGGTCCCATTCTAAAGTCCTTATACATGTTTTCTTTGCAACTGTCTACCTCCCCCTCGTTTTAGCTTTCCAGCAGCTGGGGTGGTGATTGGAGGATCTCCTCTCCGAATTTTAGGATGGCTGCCTGTAAAAACCTGTAAAGGAATAGATACCTGCCCTGCCCCCAGTTTATTGAAGTGTCATGCTTTTATAATGCACAGCTGCCCAATGTGACAGCTAGAAATGCCATCATTGATTATTTAGTGGGATATTGGAGCTGTCCGTGGCTCTCCCATGTGCTCTGAACCTTCCAAATCCTTTGCCATTGATAAATAATGGATGTGCATGATAAGAGATCAGTGCCCAGCGCTGGGTGTGCCAGTCGTCACATTCTGTACTAAAGCAGAAACAGGGAGCAGCCATAGTCGCTGATATTTCAGGGTAATATGGGGATCGGAATTAGGAAACTCTTAGGAAAGACTGGTGGAAGGAGCCAATTTCCATGCCTACATACTAGGTTAGCAACTCATAGAATAGTTTCTGGAAGAAAGACATCAAAGGGTTTGTGTGATTTTCTTCAGCTTGACTTCCAGTCCCACCGGGTCCAACTCTTCTATTTTGGAGTCCATAGAAAGGACACTTCCTTCTTTCTATACTTCCTGCCTCTATATGGCCCCATCATCTCTTTGGCCGGGATCATGAGGAGCATGTAAAATCTATACCAGGGGGACGGCAAACTCCGGCCTTTAGACTAGATACGCACTAGCCGGTAGTTCGTTCGGGCCTAACGCCCCCTAATGCCGGCCGGCAACCCGTGGCTCCAGAGCCGTGGGTTGCTGGCGGATTTGCCAGGGGGTATTAGGAACTACCGGAGGAGAGGGATTTCCCTTCAGTGGGCCTTCCCTATTTACACACGCCATAGTAAATAGGGGAGCCACTGCTAGGGAGCGGCACCGGAGCTCCCCTATTTACCATGGCCGGCGTAAATAGGGAAGGCTCCCTGAAGGGAAATCCCTCTCCTCCGCAATGCATACGGAAGAGAGGGATTTCACTTCAGGGGGCGTTCCCTGGTGGTGGGTGGAGCCATTAGGGCGGGTCCGGCTTAGTGTGCTCCCGTCCACCCCATAAATGGGCTAGTGGCCATAAAACTTTGCCGACCCCTGGTCTATACGAACTGTACTGATCGATGTTGTGTTCTGTAATGTAAACCACAACTAATGGTCCTTAATAGATTTTTGCTCAGGGTTGCTGGTTTTGCCTGCTAGGGCCAGCAATGTTGGTACTAATTTAACTCACAAGGACCCATTAATTCCTTGAATTTTGGGAAATAGCCTCCAATGTGAGAAAAGGGTGAGGAGACGGGAGGCTCCTGCGATCGTGGGATATCCGGGTCTATGAGGGTCTTTATTACCGATAAAGTAGGAACCCTCCTCAATGAGCTCTATTTCTAAAAAGTCTTACACTGATTTTGTTTTTCATTTCCTAAAGGACAAAACCCTAAATTACAAAAATGACAAAACTTGTTAAGCTACTCCGCGAAATCATTGTGACTTTTGAAAATTATGCCGTGCAGGACTGCAGCCACACTAAACTGAACAAAAAGGAGCTCAACCTCCTGATCCAGAATGAGTTCGCAGATGTCATTAAGGTAAGATGAGTTATGGTGGACAACCCTTCTAAAGGGGACCTGTAATGCAGTTGCCATTGAATGATGCTGGGAGGGTATCAGGGTGACATATCCGAAAGTAAAAGTGATATGGAAGGTAAGAGAGGAACCTTGGATTTTTGTAACATCCTCCATTCTTCTGGGAAGACTTTCCACATGGTTTTGGGTTATGCTTTTAGGTATTTTCTCCCAGTTGGTGAGGTCATGTACTGATGGTGGGGATGTGCCCCCTATTGGTGAGCTCAGGTACTGATGTTGGGGATTTGCCCCCTATTTGTGAAGTCAGGTACTGATGGTGGTGATTTGCCTCCTATTGGTGAGGTCAGGTACTGATGGTGGGGATTTGCCCCCTATTGGTGAGGTCAGGTACTGATGGTGGGGATTTGCCCCCTATTGGTGAGGTCAGGTACTGATGGTGGGGATTTGCCCCATTTGTGAGGTCAAGTACTGATGGTTGGAAGTTGCCCCCTTTGGTTAGGTCAGGTACTGATGGTGGGTATTTGCCCCCCTTTGTGAAGTCAGGTACTGATGTTGGATGAGAAGACCTGGCTCAGCATTCCAATTCATCCCAAAGGTGTTCAGTAGGATGAGGTCAGAGCTCGTGCAGGACACTCCAGTTTCTCCTCACCAAACTGGTGACCTCATGTCTTTATGGAGGGGGCTTTTCCCCCCAGGGGATGGTTTTGGGGGATCAAAAAAGAGTCCTAACCAAACTGTGACCACAAGACTCGAAGAGAACAATTGTCTTCAATGTCTTTGTATGATGGAGGATTACCAGGGCCCCTCACTGGGTACGCCATGATTTGGAAAGGTTCCAATACTTCTATTTGTCTCACTGTAGAGTCCCTTTTGGGCGTAGCTAAAGCCAAAGACAAAAATATAACATATTTCTACACATGATATAGTTCATGTGCATGGGAGGCTATGTTTTCTTTTACACATTGATATCACTACCTACAAATTTAAAGAATCTATTCCTGTTTTCTTTTAGAATCCCAAGGATCCCAAAACCATCTCAACTTTACTTACAATTCTTGATGAGAACAATGACGGAGAAGTGGACTTCAATGAATTCTGCGACTTTTTCTGTAGGGTTATGAAAAGCTATTACAAGGTAGTGTATGAATCAGATGCTGCATGCCAAGATTCATCAGCCAAACCAGGTGATAAGACCACTCAGGATTCATCAAGCAACGTCCCTCCTAAATTCTACCAGAATCCTCTGTACCCCAAACCTTATGGCAGCTCCTATACCCAGTCTTCAAACCAAGACCAATCTGGAAGCAGAGTAGTCACAGGTGGTGGTCAGGGGTCAGGATACGGCACAAGTGCATCAGGTGCCTCTCAAACATATGGCAGTACAGAGGATAGCTCAACTCAGACTGTGCCTGGCTGGGCTACCAAACCAGATGCCATGTCTTCCCAATATTCCCAAGATAGTGGTAATACCACCTCTTCTACCACATCTGCCACTTCCAGCGGTTCCCAACAGAGCCAACAGGGGACAACTGAAAGTGGAACCTCCGCAACCTGTTCCACTTCCCTGCCAAGCCATGGATCGGACCAAACATCTTACGTAGGTACCAGCCCTTCCAGCTCTTCTAGCTCTCAGCAGAGCCAACAGGGAGCAAGTCAAACAAGTGGCACCCCCACCATATCCACAAGTTACCAACAGGGTACAAATCAAACATCCCAGGCAGGAACCACCACCTCCACTTCCCAGCAGGGCCAACAGGGAACAAATCAAACAGGTACCACCACATCCACCAGTTACCAACAGGGAACAAATCAAACACCCCAGACAGGTACCACCACATCCACCAGTTACCAACAGGGAACCGATCAATCATCCCAGGCAGGTACCACCACCTCCACTTCCCAGCAGGGCCAACAGGGAACAAATCAAACACCCCAGACAGGTACCACCACATCCACCAGTTACCAACAGGGAACTGATCAATCATCACAGGCAGGTACCACTACCTCTACTTCCCAGCAGGGCCAACAGGCAACAAGCCAAACACCCCAGACAGGTACCACCACATCCACCAGTTACCAACAAGGAACTGATCAACCATCCCAGGCAGGTGCCACCACCACATCCACTTCCCAGCAGAACCAACCGGCATCCAGTCAAACATCTCAAGTAGGTACCACCACATCCTCTTGCAGTGTTCCCAAGGCCCAATATTACAAAGACGAGGAACATAAAGTCACCCAATCTGATTCCACTACAACATCTCAGTCCCAAAACCAAGGAAATACCTCCACCACCACTGGTCAGCACCAAGCAGCTCAAGCAGGTGCCACCACCACTTCACAATCCCAAAACTATCAAGAAGGTACAAACCAAGCATCCCAGGCAGATCAGGGAGGTGCACAAGATAGCTATGGGGTAGCCCAACAGGAACCCCAGAAGTTCTACCAAAAATCAGTATACTTACCTCCACCAAGTTTGGGTTTTGGAGCCGATTCCTCACAACAGCCACCGTCTTACTCTGAAGTCCAACAAGGCTCAGCTGTCAGCCCACAACCACCTCAGCAGTACGAAGAAACCCAAAAACCCAAGTTCTATCAACAGCAATCTCAAAAGAAGAATATGTAAGACGAGGAGCTTCTCAATGATCACCAGAAAGTCAACGTTCTCAATGTTTTAATAGAATTCAATAATCATTTGACCTACCGGGTGGCCACTAAGAAGTGATTGTATCAAGAAAGACCGAAATTTAGAAGCAGCAGGTTACCGACCAGAACCCAATCAGAACCCTATGATTGGACGTTGTATGGCCACCCACATTACTCATACCCCATATTCATTCCCCTGATTATGATTTTGATACATTTTCTAGCTGGAGAACAGCCTTGGTTCTTGGTAGCTTGCAGTCTTTATGTGTTCTGTGTATTAAGGAATCTTTGGATGGGTAATCATTGTATGTAAAATCTTCTATAATGTGACCCGTTCTATGCAAGATCTTTCTGTGTCCATTGCTAATCTATAATAATAAATACAGTCCTGTAATAAACAAAACAATGCGTGAATAGAGGTGAATTTAAATTTCCTTTATATGAACCTTTCTGGTACCTTTCAGGTTCTGCAAACTGCTGGGTTTTGGGTGGGCATGGCCAAGGATGGTGATCCATATTAGATATTAGGTTGTGAATTAGAGGTCAGGGTTGGGGGTTGAGTTCATGAAAAGTTTTAGATTTGTTTTCTGTTGGACAAAATAAAAAATGAAAAGTTTATGGCACTGGGTCGGATGACATATCCCCATCTCTATATCTCTCCATAGTGTGAAACAGGCAAAGATATACTGACGGGGGCAGCCCTTCCCTTCTCAGGAACAAAAAGAAAACTTTTGGATTTGCAAGCATTTTAAGGACATTTTTACATTTAGATGCAGTGTGGTAATAAAATGTAATGCAGAGAATGGCACCCAAAGCACAAGGACAATGCAGCTCCAATGCACATAGGTTGCAGCTATCTCCAATGCAGAGTAATGCAATCCTGTGCATGGATTCAGGTAAAATGCAGCTTGTCCCGAGCATTGGCAGCTCAATCTAAATGACACAATGTACACAAAGTCAGGTTTACAATTTTTGAGGTTTAAGGTTAAAGTGGGCATTGCCCTGCTGCACTCACAGACAGCACCACTACATGCCTGGCACACACACCGAATGATCATTTCCAGGGACAGTGGAATGATTCATGGCTGTACATGACGGGCTATTCTATGGAGGAAGAAGGACGACCAGAAGGCTCCCCGCTGCATCTTCCCCATAGTAATGGACTGCGGGAACTCATCTGTCTCTTACCAGCATGGTGAATCAATAAACAATGTCAAGGAATAACTTTAATAACACAAGATTTGTTCCCGAGTAAATGATACATAATGTTTCCATGATGTGTATGAGGCTTATCCAGACCCTCAGTGCAATGCATGGTGGGGGGTGTAACATCGGGGTGAGGAATCACTGAGACCTGTTCAGCCCCCCCTACACCCAACTCAGGTCACCAATACTTCGACTGTAAGATTGGGAATGGGATGGCCATGTGGAGGAGGTAAATGGGGCAAAAAAAGACAAAAACCCTCACACTGCTATTCTAACCCCCTTGGGGTAACCCTACTGGTAAATCTTGCAATAACCATAATGATAACCCTATTCATAACACTAATACAAAACCTGGTAGTAAGACTTTTGATAACCCTAATACTAACATTAAACATCAGACCTGGCACTAACACTAATAGAAAGCCTGGTACTAACACTAATGGTAAGCCTAGCACTAACACCAATAGAAAGCCTGGTAATGGTAAGCCTGCCACTAACACTAATAGAAAGCCTGGCACTGACATTAATGGTAAGCCTAGTAGTAACAATAATAGTAAGCCTAATACTGACACTAATGGTAAGCTCAGTACTAATACCAATGGTAAGCCTAGTACTAACAATAATGGTAAGCCTGGCAGTTAGACTAATGGTAAGCTCAGTACTAACACTAAAAGTAAGCCTAGTACTAACAATAAATGGTAAGCCTAGTACTAACAATAATGTTAAGCCCAGTACTAACACTAATAGTAAGCCTAGTACTAACACTAATGGTAAGTCCAGTACTAACACTAATTGTAAGCCCAGTACTAACACTAATGGTAAGCCTAGTACTAACAGTAGTGGTATGCCCAGTACTAACAGTGGTGGTAAGCCCAGTACTAACACTAATTGTAAGCCCAGTACTAACACTAAAAGTAAGCCTAGTACTAACAATAAATGGTAAGCCCAGTACTAGAACTAATGGCAAGCCCAGTACTAACACTAATGGTAAGCCCAGTACTAACACTAATGGTAAGTCCAGTACTAACACTAATTGTAAGCCCAGTACTAACACTAATGGCGAGCCCAGTACTAACAATAATGGAAAGCCTAGTAATAAAACCATTGGTAAGCCTGGCACTAACACTAATAAAAAGCTTAGTTTATAATGTACAAACAAGTACAGATGTTCCTCTTTTGCAGCTGATATCTGACCTAGGCCTAGGCATTCTGAATCACATGATCTCCGGCTCCCAGATATCCTAGCATCATTGGTTGCTCCTCTATGAGCAGCAAGTCCTGTGTCTTGTGATTGCATTTTAAAATCACATAGAGCACACATATTTTTAATTGTAACATAGAAGCCCAAAGCCTGAAACCCCCTTTAGCCTCCCACAATCATTTAATTTCTGTTACTGCACGTTATGCAGTTCAGCAGACAGGGGGCGCTCTTGTTGCACTATGAAAGTCACTACATAATTCCCTCCATCTGCACATAAATCCTTCAGTCTCTGACTCCTCCCCCAAATGTCCCTCAATAAAGTCTAATGTAAAGATCTCAGTTAATAAATGTTATAGAAAATAAAAGATACAACAGGAATAAAAGCTTTTAATAAATAAATACTGAATTTTGTGTTTTATCTACTTCCTGTTATCAGACTCCCTGCTTTCATTAAGGGGTCACATGTCAGTGAAATTGTTATAATGGCACAAAGAGAACAAACAAATCTCAAAACGATTATTTCTAGCTCATTTATATCAGAGCAATTATAAATTCTATCAGCAGGTGACGCTACAACACTACAAATAGAGCACAACATCTCCGTATGATAAATGGCGTATTTAGCAACCACAGTGAGAGGGGAGCTGTAGGAATAATTACCCCCTGATAACCCCACCCCTGCAGTGACCTCAGGATCTATGGTAAGGCAACCCGTCCTTACCCCAGCCTTTAGCTGTAAAAATATTTCTCTGCCAGCCATTGATCAGAGGGAAGCTCTCTGTCCCCTATATAAAGTTTTTAGCCAATCAATCAATACCTTTGGAATTCTGTACTTTACAAGGTCGCCCATAGATTCTTGCCTTACCCAGACTCCCAACATATTTACCCCAGCCATCTACAACTCAAATATTTCCCTTAGTGAGATAACAGAAATGTTCTGCCGCTGTGCCGTGCTGAGACACCAGTGCAGCCTAGAGAATAGTATAGCCAGGTCGTTCTATCTACATTATAACATGGCAATGGGATCCAATTATCTTATAAGCAAAGGGATAGAGAGGAAAGGGAGGTGAGAGAGGAAGGGGAGGGGAGAGAGGTAAAGGGATAGAGAGGAAGGGGAGGGGAGAGAGATAAAGGGAGAGAAATTAAGGGGAGGGAAGAAAGATAAAGGGGGAGAGGAAGGGGAGGAGAGAGATAAAGGGAGAGAGAGGGAAGGGAGGGGAGAGAGGAAGGGGAGGGGAGATAGATAAATGGAGAGCAATTAAGGGGAGGGAATAGAAATAAGGGGAGAGAGAGGAAGGGGAGGAGAGAAAGGAAAGGGAGGGGAGAGAAAGATAAAGGGAGAGAGAGGAAGGGGAGGGGAGTGAGAAAAATTGAGAAAAGGGATTGGGGAGGGGGTGGAGAGAGGACAGAGAGGGGAGTGAGATAAAGGGAGAGAAAGTAAGGAGAGGGGAGAGAGTTAAAGGGAAAGAGAGGAAAGGAAAGGAAGAGGAAGAAATGGAGAAAGAGGAAGGGGCGGTAATGGAGATAAAGGGAGAAAGAGGTAGAGGAGGGGAGAGAGAGGAAAGGAAAGGGAGAGAGGAAGGAGGGGGAAGATAAATAAAGGGAGAGAGAGGAAAGGGAGGGGAGAGAAATAAAGGGAGGGGGAGGAAAGGAAGAGGGATAAAGTGAGAGAGAGGAAGGGGAAAGAGAGTTAAAGGGAGACAGGGGAGAGAGAGAGAGAGCGAGAGAGGGAGGAAGGGGAGAGAGATAAAGGGAGAGAGAGGAAAGGGAGGGGAGATAGATAAATGGAGAGAAATTAAGAGGAGGGAAGAGAAATAAGGAGAGAGAGAGGAAGGGGAGGAGAGAGGAGAGAGATAATGGGAGAGAGAGGAAGGGGGGAGAGGGATCAAGGGAGAGAGAGGAATGGGAGGGGAGAGGAGAGAGATAATGGGAGAGAGAAGAGGAGAGAAAGGCTGTGAACACATGTGCAATAATTGTGTTTGGAAAGGTGAGAGAGAGTGGAAAGAGGAAGTGAGAGGATAGAGGGAAGCGAGAAGGGGAGAAGAGGAATGGGAGGCAAAGGATTACGAGTGAAGAGGAGAGAGAAAGAAAGGGCGAAGGGAAAGTGAGAGCAGAGGAAGAGAGAGAGAAAAAGGAAGAGAGGACGGAGAGGAAATAATAAAGGGAAAGAGAGAGGGAGATTGTCAAGAGGGGAGAATCAAGGAAGAACTGAGAGAAAGTAAGAAGAGGAGATAAAGGGAATGGAGAGGGAAAGTAAGAGGGAAGAGAAAGACATGAGAGAGTGAGGTTGGGGAGGAAGGAAGAGAGATGGTGGGGGAAAAAAGGAGGGAGAAACAGAGAAGGTGGAAGAGAAAGAAGGGGGAAATAGAGGGAGAGGGGAGTAAGAGTGAAAAGAAGGGGAAGTTGGGGAGAGAAGAGAGAGAGAAATGAAATGGGAGGGAGAATTGGAGAAAACAGAGGAAGGAATAAAGTAGAGATAGATGGGATAGAAAGACAAGGGGAGAGAAATAGAGAGGGAGAAGAGAGGGCAGATAGAGAAATACAAGAGAAGAATAAAATGAGGGAAAGTGGTAGGGGAGAGAGATGGGGTAAGAGAATAGAGAGAGATGAATGATACATTCCATACAAATGTCCCCCTGCACAGATCTCTGCACTGTATGTGATCTTGGTGTAATCACTTTGTGCTTTTTGTTAGCGTAGAGTGAGTCTTCCATCAGAACCAGGTTACAGTCCAATATACAAATGTTTTAATGCCCCACCCCACACCCATGGAGCCATGTTAAAAGTCCGGTCACTGGACTCTTTGACAACAGAACCAAGGATAAATGGAGTGAGGCACCGGACTTATTTCCTAACGGCTCCAAACAGGACAGGTGTCAGGAGGTATTTACATTTCTTATGAATTCCATAGCCCCCTACCCATTTCATGTCTCCTCCAGGTGAAGGTGCCCATTCTGAGCAAACACATCGTACCTTACGATCGGTCACTTACAGTCCTGGCCACATTAAAGGCCTCCACCATAACCACAGGGATGGGCATGACAAGGTGTTGCTTGATATCATTAAATAACCCTATTCTTCCTAATATTGTCCTGGCCCCATTAACACAGAATAACCAGTTATATATATATTATCTACTAAATCCTAATTACCTCTGGTGGAACTTTTCTTTCATCTCCACTTGGTCCATGTTTGGCCCTCCTCAGTACAATCCTCACATTCCAGCACCATGTTCATTATCTTTTATTTTCCATAATAATTTACAATATAATTACTTGCAAGGTGCAGTTTAAGGTCTAATAAAAGCAGCTCTGTAAGTATATACTACCATACAGCTGTATATCATTTATTGGGTTCAACCCAGTTCTCCGAGGACTGATAATTAAAGGGTGAGTTGTGTATGAGGTCCATTATCAGGGAGAGGGTTCGCCGGAAACTGAATCCTAGCTGTGTGGCAGACCCAATGCCTGTGTAATACTCTAACGCATGGGGTCACCATCATTGGAGGGGTCACCATAGAAAAAATGACGTCCTGATTCCTCTATATAGATAGAATTGTGGGGTCACCATCAGGTCACCAGCAGGAGTCCAACAGTCCATAGGAAAGAATGGGAAATGGGGGACACAATTGCAACCTTTAAATGCATGACCTTTCCAAATATACAAGACTGGAATCGTTACAATTCAGGGAGTATAATGATATCAGATTATATGAATTGAATTAATCAACCTGACATTATAAGAACATAAAAATTAAACATTAGGAGTGAAGAAAACATGTTGGCATGAATATAAAATCAGATGGCTGGAAAGACAGGTTGACATCAAAGTGCTAATAATAATTACATTTCTTCTCATCTCGGAATGCTGTCAGTGAATTATATGGATGGGAGGTATTATGGGCCTACAACAATCTTGGCTCTGCTTAGGCCCTTGGGGGTCATTTTGAGCCAAAACTTTCACTACTGAGGAGCTTAATTTGTGGAAGGAACCACAGATTGGGATCACTATTGGTTCTCTATGCCACTCACTGGCATTGATGGTCCAAACAAATAGAAAGTTGTACACACTTCAAGAACCTTGCTGCTTATCGGGTCCCCATGTGATGAATGGGAGCCATTATTCCAAACTACCACCCACAACACCAATATGGTGCCTGGAATTATTTTAACAACATTAAACTAAATTTCGGGGTGAATGACCTTCCTTGGAGTATCATGCTGGAATAGTAATAATGAAGGGCGCTGGCTATAAAGATAAAATTTGATATAAATGTAATCAATCAACCTGACATTACAGGAATGTGAAATGAGGGAAAAAAACATCTCAGCATGAATATAAAATCAGATGACTGGAAAAACCTGATGACTCCAAAGCGTTAAAAGAAATATATGTATTGTCATAGTGCAGCGCTGTCTGTCAGTTATATGGATGGGAGGTATTATAAACCTAAAACGATGTCGGCTCTGCCAAGGTTCTTGGGGCTTTTTTGGGCTATATATGCAGTGTTGGGAAACAAACCACAAGGCTGTGTGGGGATGAGGCTCTCCAAAAGCTAAATCGGATATTTCCAGAATGTTGTCTTGCCATCTTTGGTATCATCCCACACCAGTCCAAACCTCACCACATGATTACAGTACGAATGTTTGACTTGGGATAGGTTTATAGCCAGGGATCAGGGTTAATATTAATAATTGGGTCGACTTACAACAATGTTGAGATTCTTGGAGTTTTTTTGGCCAAAACATGGAGTGTTGGTGCGTGTATTGACTGAAACAAACCACAGATTGGGATCATATTTGGTTCTCTAAACACAAAACAATTGATAGCCCACAGACAAGTGGGAGAAGTTGTAAGACGCTGTGTCGGGGTGTGGCTCTCTGAAAGCTATTGGATATTTCCAGAATGTTGTCTTGCCATCTTTGGTATCATCCCATGCCAATCCCACCACATGATTACAGTCTGAGAGGTTAGGGATAGGGTTAGCATTTGGTATAGTGTTATGGTGAGAGATGGGCGTTAGTGTTAAGAGTAGGGTGGACCTACAACAATGTTGGCTCTGGCGATGTTCTTGTGGCTTTTTGGGCAAAACATGGAGAGTTGGAGAATGTATTCACTGGAACAAACCACACGTTGGAAACAAAATTGTTCTGAGAGTTGTGAAAATACCAGAATAACTTTGTTGGGTAAACCCATAGAGAATGGCCATCTAATCAATGAAACACCATCCAAACGTAAAACTAAAGCCTACTGCCAATCCTGGAGGAAATCTGGAGGATTCATCTTGGATGGCCAACAACTTCACCTAATGGACTCTCAGTCCAATTTTTTAGAGACTCCAAAGGACTTCCTATATCCAATGTTGGCCAATGTAGATTTTGAGCTAATTAATCTGCTTGGACTGCTATAAACCTACAAATTAGCCAGGTGACAACATTACTGAGTAAAGTCAGGGAAATAATTACTGCAATAAAAAACTAACAGTGAGAGATCTGAAGTCAGGTTGTGTGTTTCATACAACAGAAGGTTCATCCATTATATTTATGACTTATTGTAGGGAGCTGTATACATCGAGTCCATTTCACAAACTGTGCCCCCAAGGCAGCCTACTATGTAACATTACCATAGTCCAATGATGGCCATACGAAAGTTATAAACTGCCAGCCAATGGGTGAGCTCCCAGACTTATACATTACCAATCAGAGCCCTGCTGCTATTGTTTCTGCTGAAATCTGTATATCATGGAGTGATGCAATATTCCATGACTGATTTTTGATCAGTGAAATGATTGGTCATTTTCTGTACCGAGCATACATTTAATAATCTACCATCAGCATGAAGACAACTTTGTGTGGAAATTTTATGGTTTGATTTAATCTATTTGATCTCTTTCCATCTCTCTCGCTATCTCTCTTGATAATTGCAGGGTGATTTTGCTGTCTCCCATTTGCTTTCGGAAGCTGCACCTCCCTTCCCATTAATAAAGTAGCAGTACAGGAGTGGATTAGGTTTAATAGAGCGTGGAGTCTTTTCTAGAATATTATAGGGGATGTTGAGGGATAAAGGGTGGTTTTAGGGACATTTTACAGGCCAGGTGTGTGGCAGGAGCTCTCGTTTTAGTAGAAGACCCATAAAGCCGGCACTCCTGTCTTCTGAGCAGCTAATGGAAAGTGAGAAGGAACTGAACTGGAACAACCACAAATCTGTGTATAGGATACAATATGAGAGATAATACAGAGCTTTATCATTCCTCCCATGTAGAATAATTCTATTTGTGCTTCTAGAAATTGGTTTATTGTGTGGAAAGAATAGATCTGCTCTCTGTGTCTCCTAATGTAACCCCATGTCATGCAAATCCTATGCCTAACAATAACCCTATCCCTAATGTAAAATCCATCACTAACTAAATCTGTAATGCTAACCCTATCTCTCATGCTAACACTATACCTAACAAAACCCCTATACCTATACAATACCCTTATCCCTAATGGCAACCCTATGTCTAATATTACCCCCTAACATAAACCCTATCTCTAATGTTAACCATATCCCCAATGTTGACCCCATCTCTAATGAAAATCCTATACCTGACACTAACCCTATTGCTAATGGTAACTCTAACGGTAACCCTATCCCTAATGGTAACCATATCCCTAATATTACCCCTTTATCTAACAATAACCCCATCCCTCATGCAGGCCATAACAATACTCCTATCCCTAATGCTAACCCTGTCTCTAACATTACCCCTATCCCTGACACTAATCTTATCCCTAATGCTAATCACATCCCTCATGCAAACCATATTCGTAACACTATTCCTTCCCTATCTTCCCTTCCTTTTACTGTATGCTTAACACTAACCTGATCCTTAATACTGTCCATATTCTTAACACTAACCCCATACCTAACCCAATCCCAAAACCTAACCCTATACCTGACACTAACCTTATCCCCAATACTTCCCCTAATCTTATTTCGTATCCCAATCCTTCCAAGCCTATCCATAACCTTTACCCTATCCTTACTGCTTGTCTTATCCCTAACCTTACCCCTGACCCTAAAGCTAAACCTATCCCCAATGTAAACCCTGTCCCTGACACTAACCCTATTCTGACAATAACTTTATCCCTAATACTTAATTTTACTCTAAAGATAGGAGAACCTGAGGGTTAGCTCAGTAAGGGGACTTTTAAGGCCAACATTCCTTAATTCAACAAATGTGTATAAAAAAACAATAACGTTATTGGATTTGATATAAAAACATTTACATTAAAACATATTTAAAAATATGCAACATATTGGAACAAGATATTTCTGCCAGGAAAGAAAAGGACAGAAATATCTTATTCCTGCAGCACAAACAGCCTCACCTGGAACAGGTAAGGACCGGCAAAAGCAGCAGCGTCTTAGAACTTTATTTCTATCAGTAAAGATTGGTTGTCATGTTCACAGGGAACCCAGTACTCTTTCTTCTTATTTAGCTTCACACTCTTTCACGGTCCACAATGGACTCTAGGTTTTTTGTTCCCAGGGAGAGTAGCCAGGTCTCTGGAGCAGGAAGTTTGAGGTCAGTGTATTCCTATCTTAAATCATATCGTGCTGCTGCCCTACCAAGCCGCAAGTGGCGTCCACTTAACATTTTTACCCTAATGTTAATCTTATTCTTTTTCCCAATCCTTCCAACCCTATCCATAGCCCTTACCCCATACTTACTGCTTGTCTTATCACTAATTCTTAAAATCCTAAATCTTTATTACCCTATTCTTAACACATACCCCATCCCCGACCCTAACTCTATCCCCAACGCTAACCGTATTCCTAATACTTACCCTACTCCTAATGTTACCCTGATTCCTAATCCTTCTATATCCTCCTAATCTTTCCCTATCCCTAACCTTATCCCTGACCCAATCCTTAAAGCTGACCCCATCACTAGTGGTAACCCTGAGGCTTTAATTTGAAGCTGATAAAAATAAAAATTTGGTAACGTTCCAATCTGTAAGCTCATACCTTGTGTTTTGCCATCTTTTCTTTATACGCCCTATAAAAGGAATAATAATGCAATATCTTCCCCCTGATATGGTCTTCCCCTTTAAATGTTGCCTTGCAATGCTTGTGTTTTCAGATGTTCCACCTTCTCATAGATCTGGATAATGATGGTGCTGGGTGTTCTGGACACACCAGACTTAATGGGTCATCATTAGGGCCACAATTTAGATGACCAATAAGAAATTTCTGAGAGGACATGAAAGGTCCAATCTGAGCATCCCAGACCGACTCTCAGCGGATCAAACAGCAGAAATTACAGAACAATCGGTGACAGCGGTGAAAGCGTCATCATAATCTGAACACTCCCGTCTGTCATTAAGGGTGACGGATACTAAATAGGGAGATTATTAGATTTTACTATGTGAAGATCAGGAAACGTCCCAAAGAGCTGAACCAAAGGGACTGTGGACAGACTGAGCAGAACGAGAAATGATTTCATGTGATACCAATCAGGAGATTCCGATATGGGAAAGAAAGGAAAAATAGACTAAAGGAAAGGAATGGAAAAAGAGAGAAAGGAAATGGGAAAGAAAGGAAAGGAAGTAAAACAATGGACAGGAAAGAAAAATCAAGGAAAGTAAGGGGTGGAAAGGAAATAAAGAGAAGTAAATGGATGGAATAGAAAAGGTAAGGGAAAATATACTAATGAAAAGAAAGAGAATAAAAAGCAAAAAGAAAATAAAAAGGGAAGAGAAAATCATAGGAAGTACCCAGATGGAAAGGAAAATGAAGGAAACTAAAGGGGGTAAAGGGAAGGAAAATAAAGGAAAAACGGATGCAAAGGAAAAAATAAGGGAAGTAATGGATGGGAAAGAAAATGAAAAAAAAGGGAAGTAAATTAAATGAAGTAATTGGTGGAAAGGAAAGAAAAATAAAGGGAAGTAAGGGGTGGAAAGATTAAGGGAAGTAAGGAATGTAAAGAAAATGAAGGGAAGTAAGGGGTGTAAAGGACAATAAAGGGAAATAAAGACATGAAAAGAAACATACATTCATCCAGTGAGGTGGTAATTCCCCCCAGGAGCCTCAATATAGGACAATGTGAATTGTTTTGGTTACATAAAGTTGGGTTTGGATTATTTGCATATAATAAAGTCTTGTTCTCTGGTTTTGTCCTAAATTATAATTAGATATATCTCAGGTGTGTGCTCTGGGTGGAGGGATTAGATGAAATACCTTGGCTTAATTTCCATAACTAACCCTCACCCCATAGATATTGCACTCTATATATAGATGATTATTCTGAAGCCCATTATGCAAACAGAAAGGAAAATCAGGAAAACAAAAGATCACAACGAGCGTCGTGTGAATCACTTATGTACAAACATCCATCACACATACCTGATGGGCAATTCAGACGCAGTCTATGGAACGCCAAGCCGCATTCCTGGGCAGCGCTTTGCCATTTATTGCTCACAAGTATTTTGTACATTCACAAACACCGGGACTGTAATGACCAAATAAATGAATAGAAGGGCTTTGCTGGGTCCATTCCTAAAAGATTTTTATGTACTTCTTATGATTTGTCAGATTCATTAACGTGTGACTGTAAACATTCTCAGCTACTAAATAATTGCCAATGGGAGATTAAGAAAAACAAGAAAATACTTTTATGGTAAATCATTTTTCTTTTTTAATAAACTGATTCCATTGGGCGTATCCAGTCATTGATCAAACTACCAAGTCAATGAAATATACAATATATGGAAGCACTCAAAAAACATTTATAGATGAAGATATAAAAGTTTGGGGTATTTATCAGAGGTGAAGATAACCTGAGTGGTGGGGTAGAGATTTCCGACCCATTCTCTGGAGGATGCTACAAGCCACAAGTGGGCCTCAATTACCCCATAGTGGTTCTCTAACAGCTTCTTCACCTTTCTAACAAATGCAAATACAACAATTATTAATATACGTGATTGCCGTTGTAGATCTGCTGCTCCTTAACTCCGCAAACCACATGTGGTTGGAACAATCCAGAATCAATGGACTATTAAGGATGAAACTGCTATTTCTCAATATATAATGTATTTTTCAATATATTTATTTCTCAATGCTTCAATCGAAGTCAAACTAACCCAACAGAAATTATTCCACGGAAGGTCATCAAATGGTAAAAAACATTCTGCCCAGGTTGGAAAGCTGAGCATTTTACCAATTTGTCTCTTCCATTCTTTGCATTGAGGTGGAGCAGTGAGTGGACCATCATGGAGGAGGCATCGTTTCTTCTCATATTTTTATTTGTTTCCTCTTTAGTTTGTTGACTTTTCATTGTGGCAACCATCCATTTTTGTACCTTTATCCTACTGCCCAACTGAATATCCTAACCGAACCTCCATATACATTAGTGATCCAAACTGTGTGCTCAGCCAGATGTTAGAGATCAGCTTTAACCATGGTCCAATTTTAGGTCCAAGACCTGTCAGACTGGAGTACAGAATGGTTTTGTTCTTTGATGGATTAATGAAGATTTTGCAAATCTATAACCTACTTCCTGCATTGATGTCTATATCCTTACTTCCTGCATTGCCGTGTGTGCTCCCTGTGGTCCCTACCATTGGAGTGTCTTGGGCCAACAAGAATTATTGTAGGGCAGTGTTTCTCCACCAGGGTTCCTCCAGAGGTTGCTGGGGGTTCCTTGATCAATGAGCAGTTTGTGACTCTCAGGTCAGTGTAACTGACACCAATGATCTTTATGGCTATCTGTAAGGGCAACAACCCAAGGACCCAAGGACCACTAGGTCAATATACTGGGAGCTGTGCATATCATAATTATAGGAGGGGTTTCCTGGAGACCTGGAAGTTACTTTATTGGTTCCCCCATGTTAAAAAGAAGAAACACTGTGGGGGTCCCCAGTGCCCCCTTTATAAAAAAGAGTCTAATGACCTCTGCAGACGCGAAGATTCTGACCAATATTCTGATGAAGTCAGCTAAATGCTTGGAACACAAATGATCCATTGGGACATTAAGTGTGTTTACAAGCCTCATACAATTGCAAAACATAAATCCTCCACGTCCCTCCCTCTGATCCCTTAACCCAGATTTATTCACAAGTGTTTTTGCCGTATAATTAAGGTGCTAAGGGCCTATTCTCTAGTAATTTGGGTAAACACGCCATACATCCCAAATATTCATAAAATGCTTCGTCACCAAAGATGACGAGGGCTGCGCAATTCCAAAACCTTGTCACAACCCTTATCTGAATGCCCTCCCCCACCCACCTCTCTCGTAAGATGTGGGGAGAAGGGTTCATGGTGAAAACCTCCATCCCCATATTCATCTGAGGTTTCACATTCTTTAGTCACCTCGTGGATTGACAGATGGTAATTTATATAATTACTCCTTCATTTTTTGTTCCCTCCTTGGCTGTTATCCACCTTGAGCTGTTCTTGTTAACCTTTTAATCACTGGTGGAGAATTAGGGGAATATTAACGAGGAATGTCATGACTTAGAAGATTAGGTGGTAGTAAGTATACAGTCGGTGAAGGAGGCTGGTCATGTGATACAACATGATGATTCTACGTTGTTACCCCCATATGAGAGTCGGTGTAGGGTCAGTTCAACCAAAAGATTGATCGGTTGTGATGACCCTTGGGCTTCTTGTATGGACCTCCATGGATAAGACCCCTTTCATAGTTCTGTATCTGTTCTCCTTTAACGCGGGGTCTTAAGATTTGTTCTGAATTCTGCAAATTATAAAATACATGGAGGTACAATCAGCATGGTGTAATGTCTATATATGACAGGTAGACCCAGGATGTCCTTCCAAAGACCCCGAAATAGGACAAACCAATTATTTGAGGTTCACTGAATACATTGTAAATTTTAATTATTTCTATGTAAGTCAACGTTACAGAAAATAATGTGGGCACTGGGCACCAACAAGGGGGCATATAGTAGGCTGACCAACGTTAGGGGAAAATCATTACCAATATAGGAGGTGACTCATGGTTGACCATCTACTCACCAATTACTGCCAATTTGAGGTTCATTGAATCTATTGTAAATTCTAATTGATTCCATGTAAGTCAATGTTACAGAAAATAAAGTGAACAATGGCCACCAACAATGGGGAAAATAAAAAGTCAGACTAACGTTAGGGGAAAATCATTACTGACCACTAATACAAGAGGTCGCTCATGGCTGAACATCTACTCACCAATTACCACCAATATGAGGTTCATTGAATCCCTTGTAAATTCTAATTCATTATATGAAAGTCTACATTACAGAAAATAAAGTGGGCAATGGCCACCAACAATGGGGAAAATATGAGGCTGACAAACGTTAAGGGAAAATCAATACTGACCACCAATATAGGAGGTCACTCATGGTTGACCATCTACTAACCAATTACCACCAATTTGAGGTTCATTGAATCCATTGTAAATTCTAATTCATTCTATATAAGTCAATGTTACAGAAAATAAAGTGGACAGTGGCCACCAACAATGGGGCAAATATGAGACTGACAAACGTTAGGGGAAAATCATTACTGACCACTAATATAAGAGATCTCTTATGGTTGACCATCTACTCACCAATTACTGCCAATATGAGCATCTACTCACCAATTACTGCCAATATGAGGTTCATTGAATCTATTGTAAATTCTAATTGATTCTATGTAAGTCAATGTTACAGAAAATAAAGTGGGCAATAACCACCAACAATGGGGCAAATATGAGACTGACAAACGTTAGGGGAAAATCATTACTGACCACTAATATAAGAGATCTCTTATGGTTGACCATCTGCTAACCAATTACTACCAATTTGAGGTTTTGCCAACAGGTTTGCCTAAAGTTTTCTTTCTTTTTCTTATTAATGTCTGCCCAAGTGTTGGGGTATCTTACCTGGAAGCGTGAACATGGAGGAAGCCCTGGGAAAGACACTTTTAGTGGAAGCGTTATACCACCAGAGTGGCCTGAAATAGCCGTAATTGAGAGTAACCTGGGCCAGTTATCTGAGTTACTTTTCCATAGAACTCCATCCGAATTTCACAACCACTTTGAATAAATGATCAGATGTCATTAAAATATCGATCAATTACTATTATCTGGTTCTGCCCAACACCTCAATTAGCGTTCAATTGGCACCTTGACAGTAAAAAGTCATCAAAGATGTTTTACAACCTCTGAGATTGTAATGTTACCCTATAATTAGGGTTCTCCAATGCAGATTCATGGCGCCATTACCAGGCCGATCCTTTAAACAGAATCACACCAGCAATGGGAACTTTGCAAGGTTGGCATCAACCCAGGAAGAGAGGCAGCGGAGTAGTAAAATGTTTCTATTAAACCTACTATGGGGGATTTATTATTGTGGTAGAGGTTGTACCCATACATTACTATTGGGGAAATCGGGGAAGAATGCGCGGTTCTGATCACATGACCGGCGTATAATCAACTATAAAAGCCGGGTGAATTCTCTTCCCTCCCCATAGAACAGCAATGGCTGTACTGGAATGACCACTAACAATAGGTTCCATAATTTTTGCTCACATTATAATAATGCTGATATAATTATGAATGAAAAGCGAGAATCTTAAATACAGGTTCTCTTTAATTATTGTCATTAGCTGAAATGAGCTCCACCTTTCATAATAATTCTATAAGTATTTTTTCATTTGGGTCAGGCAGCGTGAACCCTTGACCAGCCCTCGGCCTCCATGCCTCCCTATGGTGCTCATTACATTTAATTGATGACTTGGAATAATTGTCGTGTTTAGTGTCATTTGGCTCATCGAACGCTTATATTAACAAATGGCATTGTGTTTGTAGAATCTGTTATTAAAATGATTTCTGGGTGAACCTGACATTCATCATACATAAGGAATTTCTGGGTATTGTCCCAAATTCAAGCAAAAGGTCATCGAGGGGAATATGGAGTTAGTTATGTCAGGGTTAGCACACCAAGAAGGGGTCAGGGGTTCAACTGCACCATGGACACTAATAGGTGCTTCCATAGGGTCTATTTATCTCTATTTTCATCCAACATTCACCCAATTTTAAACAAAAATTCAATCAAGAGCCAAAATTGCAAGCTACAGATGGTGGGCGCTCCTCCACCTACCCCCAATCAGCAAATGCAACCTTTTATTTGGTACAGAGACTGATGGGACTGGCTCAGTGTTCTCTGTACAGCACTGCGGTATATGTCAGAGCTATATAAATGTATAATAATAGTGTGTGGAGTGTCAGCTCCTCTGTACAGAGACTGATGGGACTGGCTCAGTGTTCTCTGTACAGTGCTGGGGTATATGTCAGAGCTAGATCCAGCTCAGAGCCCATGCAGGGATTTTGATTTTAGGGGTCACAGGTAGCATTCACCTGTCTGCAGGTACGCTGTGACAGGTGATGATACACCAAGCAAATGGAACGCAGCTTAAGTTTGATATTTTATGTGGGGAAGATTAATGGTGTCACTTATCCAGCATCCCGCAGCTATAATCAGAGAAGAACACTCACAATGACATCATCGCCTTAAGGTGTCACCTGGGATGAGCTGGGACATGAATGCCATATATATAGAGGCCGGGAGGTCAGTGCTGTACTGTATGGATCGCTGCTCTCTGCTCTGACACAACACACACAGGTAAGTGGCCACAGCTTCTACTTACTGCAAAATCAAATACATTCACCCTGCTAGCTCCGGTGAATTCTTTCCACTTGTATTGCAGCAAATTTAATATTTCATTCTCATAAAATGATTTGTTAAGTTTTTACAAATGTTTTTAATTACTGTAATTATTTTTTATTTTACTACTGATTTATTATTTTATTTATAGGGGCAATTTACAAAACAAATTTGTAATTATTTTTATGTTATATCAGCAGTGCATATTAATATTTTCTTATGCCAATCACCAATTATGATTTTTATATTTATTTTAGTGTTTAGATTTTTATTATGGTCAGTGACTTCTTATTGTAATGTTTGGGATAGAAGGAAACGTTGTCACAATAATTTACTGACAGCGGTGACTTTATACTAAGCAAATAATACATTACAATGAAATATATTACTATGAGGTTACTGAATCTAAATAATAGAATAATAATATAATCTCCTTCCATAACATCTCCCACAATGATTTCCAGAATATTTACTTTTCATATCTTACATAACCTTTCAAGTATCCTGAAATATTACCTTCTACATCTCCTCTATCTCCTCCTTCCTCAATGTTCTGCATAGATCATCCAATACCTCATCATCATGCATCCTCCCCATATGTGTATACCTCATCCTATACCTCATCCTACACCTCCATCTATACCTCATCCTAAACTTCCATCCATACCTCATCCTACACCTCCATCTATACCTCATCCTACATCTCCATCTATACCTCATCCTACATGTCCATCCATACCTCATCCTACACCTCCATCTATACCTCATCCTACATCTCCATCTATACCTCATCTTACATCTCCATCCATACCTCATCTTACATCTCCATCCAAACCTCATCCTACATCTCCATCCATACCTCATCCTACATCTCCATCCATATCTCATCCCACACCTCCATCTATACCTCATCTTACATCTCCTTCCATACCTTATCATGCACCTCCATCTATACCTCATTCTATATCTCCATCTATATCTCAACCTACATCTCAATTCATACCTCATCCTACATCTCCATCTATACCTCATCCTACATCTCCATCCATACCTCATCATGCACCTCAATCCATACCTCATCCTACACCTCCATCTATACCTCATCCTAAACTTCCATCCATACCTCATCCTACACCTCCATCTATACCTCATCCTACAACTTCCATCCATACCTCATCCTACACCTCCATCTATACCTCATCCTACACCTCCATCTATACCTCATCCTACATCTCCATCTATACCTCATCCTACATGTCCATCTATACCTCATCCTACATCTCCATCTATACCTCATCCTACATCTCCATCTATACCTCATCCTACATCTCCTTACATACCTCATCCTACACCTCCATCTATACCTCATTCTATATCTCCATCTATACCTCAGCCTACATCTCCATCCATACCTCATCATGCACCTCAATCCATACCTCATCCTACACCTCCAGCTATACCTCATCCTACAACTCCTTCTATACCTCATCCTACACCTCCATCTATACCTCATCCTACACCTCCATCTATACCTCATCCTACATCTCCATCTATACCTCATCCTACACCTCCATCTATACCTCATCCTACACCTCCATCTATACCTCATCTTTCACCTCCTTACATACCTTATCCTACACCTCTTTCCATACCGCATCCTACACCTTCATCTCTACCTCATCCTACACCTCCATCCATACCTCATCCTACACCTCCTTCCATACCTCATCCTACACTTCCATCCATACCTCATCCTACACCTTCATCTCTACCTCATCCTACACCTCCATCTATCCCTCATCCTACACCTCCGTCCATATCTCATCCTACACCTTCTTACATACCTTATACTACACCTGCTCTTATTTCCTTACCTAATCCTAGGTCCCATTTTACATCATCTTCCAATATTATGACTTATACTCAACTTGAAACAACTTCTATCAGCTTCACTATCAGTGATTGTTAACACAAATGTTATCCAATCTTTTTCAGGTTTTAAAGAACAACATTCATAATGTCTGACCTCATGCAAGCCATCAACACACTCATTGAGATCTTTGAGACATATTCCCAGAACACCTGTCCTGGTCAAAACCTAAAACCTGCAGAAATGGAGCAGCTCATACAGGTGGAGCTGTCAGAGGCCATCAAAGTGAGTATGAGGCTGGAGATGAATGGGGTGGCCCAATGAGCCTAAGCTTCGGGAACAGCCACTGGTGAATGTTTGGTGACAACATTCACAACACACTGACAATGTTCCCATATTTCTTTTACAGAACTCAGGGGATGCAGAAACAATCAGCCTGGTCCTGAAAGCAGTGGACAGAAACCGTGACGGTGAAATAAGCTTTAAAGAATACATCACGTTGGTGTGTGTGGTTGCCAAAGCCTATTACAAGCATCTGCTCGCAGCAAAGAGCTCACTGCCTTGCATCACTCAACAGCAAACATCTGCCAATCAACAATCAACAACTGGCATCCCACCACCACAGCAGTCAACTGCCCAGGTGCCAAGCCAAGTATCTTCCCAGCAAGCGGTGCTTCCAACAGTGGCTCAACAAGGTGCACCAGTTCAACAACCAACTCAGCAGCTGCCGGTTCAACAGCCAGCTCTACCACCAGCCCAAGCACAAACCACCCCATCTGTCCAAGGACAGCAAGTTGTGCCAGCTCAATCAACAGCTCCAGTTCAGCAAGTGCCTACCCAGACTGTCAACGCTTGGGAAAGCTTACCAGCAGTTGCTGCTCAGGTCCCTGCAACACCAGCAGCTCAGATCTCTTCAAATACAGTGCCAACTGCTCAGGCCAATGCAGCACCAGTGCAAGCTTCCCAAGCACCTTCAGTTCCCGTGCAATCATCTCAAGTCCCTGTGCAAGTGTTGCCACCTATTTTATCAGTGCCACTACTGCCAACTAGTCAGGCCCCTGCAGTACCAGCTTCTCAAGTCCCTGCAGGACAAGTGCCAGTTGCTCAGTTTCCTGCTGTACCAGCACCAGTTCCTCAGGCTACTGTGGCTCCAGCTCAAGTTTCTCAGGTCCCTGCAGTGCAAGTCCAAGTTCCTGTAGCACATGGGCAGGTAACTCAGGCTCCTGCAGCAGTGCACATTCAACAGGCTCCTTCAGTACCAGCTCAAGTAACTCAGGTCCCTGTTGTCCAAGCACAGGTTCTTCAGACTCCTGTAGTCCCAGCTCAGGTTTCTCAGGTCCCTGCAGTACAAGCTCAGGTCCCTCAGGTGCCTGCCCCAGCAGTACAAGTAACCCAACTTCCATATTACACTTATTGCAACTGGCAATATCAAGCACCATTGCAGACAGCTGTAGCTCCTGCACAAGTGCCAGCCCCTCAGGTTACAGTAGCACCAGGGCAACAGGAAGCATATACTCCAGCTAATTCCCAGAATGTCACCCAGCAGGATTTAGTCATGGTGCCATATTACCGATGTGACGGCAGTATGGGGTTTGTGCTGTGGACACCCAATGGGTATTATTATTACTAAAATAATAAATGCCCCCCATTGTGTGCCCAGAGCGGGGAGTGAATTCAGTGAATAACCCTCTGTGTTCTTGTAGTGTCTATAGAGAATAAAATAAAGCATCAGAAATGATGACGTCTCCTTGTGGTGATTTCCAAAGCTTTATCTTTATATTTTATGTGCTTCAACATGTATGAGAAGGGAAATGAGATGAAATCCCCATGTATGGAGAAGCCCTGTGGGGGGAGATGTGGAATTCTACCCCTGGCCCCTCTGGAGATCTGCAGAACATTGTACCCTCCCACCCCCCCCTGAGATACATATCGTATATTCTGCAGATTATTCCATCACTGACCACCTACAACCCATGCAGACATTATATATATATATATATTTATATATTGTCACATTACTAAGACATCCACCTGATAATAGATTGGTACATTCTACATAACTACAGACAACTGGTAACAATTGCTGTGGAGTTACAGAAGACTGGTAATGATTGCTGAAGAATGCTGTCAAGGGTCGAGAGATTGTTAGAGTAAGAAATGGAGGGATTGTTGTACCCGGGGAGATAAGGTAACTTTGGAGTTGCCAAGCCTGTGTGTGTGCTATACAAAGAGAGGAAGAAAGGAAATAAAGAGCGGCTTTTTTAGGGCAACATTTAAAATAAGGTGTTTTATTGAATGGTGGGAAAGTGGACTCCTAAACTATACAGAGTCCACCTGTGCTAATATAAATCATAATATAATCACCAACAATGAATTGTGCTACCAAAATACAATATTGTATAAAGTCCTCATAAGATTTTTGGTTTGTCTCTTAACTCCAACGCGTTTCGCCTATTGGCTTCTTCAGGGGATGTTTTTTTGGAGACTGATACTAAACGAGACCAAGATAGTATGAGAACAGAGAAGGGGTGATGCAAATTACAAAATCAGCATGCTTCAAATTAAAAAACAAAAAACATTAAAGAATAACTTCCCGATAATAATTATTAGTGTCACGGTGTCAATGCTTTCTTCAGCACATATTTTAATTTCGTATCCAGGTATAGATAAATACTATCGCATTTTGAGGTTATCAAAAACCATCTCAAAACATCTAATGAAGTTTTTTTGGAGTATTCAAAAACTGTTATCATCCAAACATTGAATATCATTAATATATTGCATACTGCATGACATATTGTCAAAGACATCTAAACATATCAAACACTGCTCTTAGGAACGTTCAAAACATTGAAACACTTCATAAGCTCTCAGAAAGTTCATTCTTTGAATATATCTTATTTGGTACTAGTTCTGAGATATAATATCAGTGTGTCACTTACTTGTATTCTGATAGTGGATAAGGTGCAGAAACAACTTTATTAAGTGAAGAGTCAGGTACTCGGGCATTACTAGGATGTTGGAATACTTCCCTGGTGGAAATGATTCGATCATATAATGTTTGTTTACTGGACATGTTGTTATAATAGTGTGATAGGTATTCACATAGAAAAGTGTCTGAAGAAATGTTGAGGTACTTACTGGTTAGGTATTAAAGATAGATAAGGTCATATTCTAAAAGGAGTAAAGTGCCGAAAACAACTTTATTACGTGAAGAGTCAGAGACCAGTTCATGGCCCAAATAGAGGATAACTGCCAATTCCCCCAACACAGTGCACAAAAATGTGGCTCCCTTATACATAAATTCAGATAAATATTTGAAAGAAAGTCAACCTTGCATTGGCACACTAAATTCTTTGAAAATACATATCCGAAAATTGTAATCCCATGGGAGCGAGAATCCAACTCTTACCCAGTATCAAAAATCCAGGGGTATGAAACAAGACTGGGAAGAAGCTCCAAACAATTGCTCAGAAGCCCTAATATCCATTCTAATCAATTATTACAAAAATGAATTGACATTAATAGTACAAGAACTGTCTGAACTATACACGAAGAATCTAGAGATTGTTCACTCACCCTCATTTAAAGAAAAATACCTCACCCTAAAAACTCGCTTGGAGAAGTTCAACACGAATGTCTTTAACAAGAAGGAAATTAAGTTTCACAAGGACAAATGGGCCTTCACAAAACGAAAAGCATCCAAATGGGACTCAACCAACATCAAACGACGACTTTCCCACCTCCACGTCAACCCTCACAGAACACCGATGTCCTTTCACAACAAATTGCCCCCTAGAGCTATACCTAAGTCACATCACCAGGACCAAGCAAGAGATCAACCCACCGGAACACCAAATCTACAACATGATAAAAAGAGATAAAAGAGCGACCAAAGCCAAGTATCAGAGGATAACTCCAAACACAAACCATCTTTACCTACGCCAACACTACCCAGTCGCCTTTCTCCAAAAACGAAAACAAACCTTGCTATATCTCCATCTCAGACACAACAAGAGGATCTCTTAAACATATCGCAGGTTTCTACCTATTGTAACAGTACTCCAAACCATTCAATCAGCAAACTAGCTCCATCTTTTTCTCATGCAAACCCTCCTAACCCTTCTACTGTTTTTTGACCACTACCTACCCCTACTACCCTCATGGAACGTTCAAGCACAAGACCCAGGAGCAAAGCCTCTTTTTTAGAGATACATCCCCCACCTTTACCGTCTCCCACTTCGAAGACAGGACCCATGGACCTATACCTGCAAGAAAAGTCCCTGGAGGACCAGGCCTTGAAGTAATTAAACTCTCAACATATACCCTCACCAAGGAAGAAGAAGGCTTGTGAAAATTGGGACTGTCGTTTTGTCCAGACACTAACCTTGACAAGTTCACACTAGTTAAGGACATCAACATGTTTGCAAGAAATCTCACCCTCAAAGCCATGTTCCATAAGAACAAATCTCAAGACGTTTTTCCACTCCCCCTTGATTTTGACCACTTTAACACCCAAGATTTTAGGAATTTAAAAACATTACATCAACTTCTATACAAAAATGAGGACATGGAAGAAGAGGAAACTAAATCTTCAACACAGGGGACTCTAACATCCTCGGAAAATGCAGACACTACCACAGTACCGCAAGGCCTTGAA
>NC_092869.1:896247-897964 GCF_032062135.1 Pyxicephalus adspersus
CAAATTGTACCTGGGTTTTTTTTTTGCCTTCCTCTGGACCAACTGTGTCTATAGGGTTTTTATAGCTGGGATATGTTTATTTCCTTAGTGGTTGAACTTGATGGACTTATGTCTTTTTTCAACCTAACCTACTATGTAACTATGTATATGAGACTTGGAGAGTGCTGAAGAAAGCTTTAATGGGACAGGAGGCTATCAGAAAGAAAGAGACATTGATCACCAACAAACTGAAGCTAACCACCAATGAAGAAGACACTAACAACCAAAGGAAGAAACAATGGCTACCAAAGCAAGGGACAATGACCCCCAAGATAAGGGAACATTGACCACCAAAGCTAATCATCAATGAAAGAGGCACCAGCCACTAATAAAAGAGGCACTGACTACCAAGAGACACTGACCATAAAAAATGACCATAATAAAATGAGCAGTGACCAACAACCAAATGATCACTGACCATCAACAAAAGGGGCATTGATCTCCAACAAAAGACCGTAGGCCACCATTATTTAATGGGTTATTCACCCCTGCCCACCAACTTGGTCTCACACCTTCTTCCATTCTCCTATTTTGATGTCACGTTTTGTCCTGTATAGGAGCGTATTTATTTCTGAGACCTTCCTGATATAGAAGCCACTTGAAATGTTGGGGTTCCTCACCTGGAAGTCTCCTTTTAGAAGCACGACAAGCCTTGGCCAATGTGGTGGAGGCCACGAGAATGACCCAGACGTTGCCAGAGGCATCGTATGGCTAAACTGGGCTCGGTAACCTCCAATCAAAGCCGAGCAAGAGTTTGCCTTAGCCATGGAACCCCACCATGATGTAGAGAGACCCCACCACTGGGGACGTCCTTGTTGTGCCAGGTGTGGTGCCCAGAAGTAGTGTTGTGGTGTTGAAGTCTCTCACACACCATGCCATGGTAATAATTTACATTTTATTTTATTAGTAGGTTATGGCCATGTTTTGAGATTCTCATACCACCCCAACCAATCCTCCATTGCCACCCTGTACAAGTCATCATCATGTTTTACAACCTCTGAAATTGTAACGTTGCAGTATATTTAGGGTTCTCTGGCAGATCAGTGGCGCCATTACCAGGCCGATCGTTCGAGTAGAATCACACTGGGAATGGGAACTTTGCAAGGTTGGCACCACCCCAGGAAGAGTATACAAAGAGGCTACACAGTAGTAAAGTGTTTATTTTTATATTAATATAGCTGTGGAGGAACTTTCTATACATTACAACGGGGGCAGAACACGTGGCCTTGATCACATGACCTGTGTATATTCTGCTATATAACCCATGTGACTGCCGTGCTTAGTTCTCATTGGCCGGTAGTGCCAATTCTAGGCATTTCAGCTCCTCAAGGTCTGATTACAAAAATCTTTGCTTCAGGTCTAATGGTGGAGATTGTATGTCCCATATACCAAGAGAATCTTACATACAGGTTCTCTTTAACCATTTTATTTTTTTGTTGCTCTTCAGAATCACACTGCAAAAAAATAGTTTTCCCTGTAAAACAATACAATAGTTGTGTTCCACCTCCCATAAACAATGCTATAAAGTATTTTTATCATTTCAGTATGCAGCGTGACCCCTGACCAACCCTTGGCGTCAATTCCTTCCTATTATACTCATTAGAAATAATTGTCATGTCATTGTGTTAGCATAATCTATTGTTGTCCTGTACAGCACTGCGGTATATGTCAGAGCTAT
>NC_092869.1:899535-900395 GCF_032062135.1 Pyxicephalus adspersus
CTATAACTCATCATTCCACTCCTCCTCCTTCAGCTTCCCTCTGATATCTCAGAGATAATTCCTTCCAGATATTTCACATCTCTTCCTGCTTCCGAAGTCATCCCATATCCCATTCCATGAGCTCCACCAATGGTTCCGTCACTCAGTATTATTATATTTCCTCTAGGAACTCATTCCTCTATCCGATCTTCCACACCTCCTCACACATCATTCACAACTTTTTCCATTCTGAAGTATTCATAGACATTTCTTTATAACATTTACCTCCATAACCCTAATATTCACATATCTTTATCCAGAAGCCCTCCCACATCTCCTTCCCTCATTCTTCCTAAATTATCTTCTACAGCCCCTTCCATTCTTCCTGCCACATATTCTTCAATCATATAACATTTACAATGGATGCCACAGCTTCTACACTCCTCTCCATCTCATATCTTACATGACGAATTATTCAAAACACCCTCCTGCAACTCCTCATGGATGTCCTTCTATCTCCTTGCTCAGCTCTTCTGACACCTCATTCTAAGACTCCTGTTGTATCTTATTTAATATTTTTCCCTGCATTGCCGATTTTATTATCTCAACAACTCCTTCCATAATGCAGGCTAAACCTTCTGTTATAATTAATAATAACTCATCCTACACCTCTTCCCATACATCAACCTATATCTCCTTGTGTAAATCATCCTCACCTCTTTCCATACCTCATGGTTCTCCTCGTCCCATACATAATCCTCCCCTTCCTTCCATACCTCATCCTACACCTCTATCCATACCTCATCCTAAACCTCCAACTGTACCTCATCCAACACCTCCTTTTATACCTCATCCAACACCTCTATCCATACCTCATCCTA
>NC_092869.1:901381-902109 GCF_032062135.1 Pyxicephalus adspersus
CTCATCCTACACCTCTATCCATACCTCATCCTAAACCTCCAACTGTACCTCATCCAACACCTCCTTTTATACCTCATCCTACACCTCTATCCATATCTCATCCTACACCTCAATCTATACCTCATCCTACACTTTCTTCCATAACTCATCCTACACCTCTTCCCGTACATCAACCTATATCTCCTTGTGTAAATCATCCTCACCTCTTTCCATACCTCATGATTCTCCTCGTCCCATACATAATCCTCCCCTTCCTTCCATACCTCATCCTAAACCTCCATCTGTACCTCATCCAACACCTCCTTTTATACCTCATCCAACACCTCTATCCATACCTCATCCTACACCTCCATCTATACCTCATCCTACACCTCCATCTGTACCTCATCCTACACCTCCTTTTATACCTCATTCTACACCTCTATCCATACCTCATACTAAACTTTCTTCCATAACTCATCCTAAACCTCCAACTGTACCTCATCCAACACCTCTTTCCATACCTCATCCGCCACCCCTATCCATACCTCATCCTACACCTCCATCCATACCTCAACCTACACTTCCTTCCATACCTCAACCAACACCTTCATCTATACCTCATCCTACACCTCTATCCATACCTCATCCTACACCTCAATCTATACCTCATCCTACACTTTCTTCCATACCTCATCCTACACCTCTATCCATACCTCATCCTAAACCTCCAACTGTACCTCATCCAA
>NC_092869.1:902213-919189 GCF_032062135.1 Pyxicephalus adspersus
CACCTCCTTCCATACTCCATCCTACACCTCGATCCATATATTTTCCTGCACCTCCTTCCATACTCCATCCTACACCTCGATCCATATATTTTCCTACACCTCCTTTCATACTTCATCCCACACCTCTATCTATACCTCATACTAAACCACCATCTATACTTCATCCTACACCTCCATCTATGCCTCATCCTACACCTCCATCTATACCTCAACCAACACCTTCATCTATACCTCAACCTACACCTCCATCTATACCTCATCCTACACCTCCTTCTAAACCTCATCCTACACCTCCATCTATACCTCATACTAAACCACCATCTATACCTCATCCTATACCTCCATCTATGCCTCATCCTACACCTCCGTCCATACCTCATCCTACACCTCCATCTACACCTCATCCTACACCTCCTTTCCTACCTCATCCCACACCTCCTTCCATACCTCATTCTACACCTCTAACCATACCTCATCCTACACCTCTAACCATACCTCATCCTACACCTCCATCCATACCTCATCCTATATCTTGTTCCTTACCTCATCCTACATCTCCTTCCATACCTCATCCTACACCTCCATCCATACCTCATCCTACATCTCCTTCCATACCTCATCCTACACCTCCTTCCATACTCCATCCTACACCTCCATCTACACCTCATCCTACACCTCCATCTACACCTCATCCTACACCTCCGTCCATATCTCATCCTACACCTCGATCCATATCTTTTCCTACACCTCCTTTCAAACCTCATCCCACACCTCCTTCTATACCTCATCCTACAAATCCTTCAAAACCTTTTCTTCCACCTCCTTCCATACTTCATCCTACACCTCCATCTATACCTCATCCTACACCTCCATCCATACCTCATCCTACACCTCCTTCCATACCCATCCTACACCTCCATCTACACCTCATCCTACACTTCCATCCATACCTCATCCTACATCTCCTTCCATACCTCATCCTACATCCATACCTCATCCTACATCTCCTTCCATACCTCATCCTACACCTCCATCCATACCTCATCCTACATCTCCTTCCATACCTCATCCTACACCTCATTCTACACCTCATCCTTTAGCTCTTTACATACTTTATCATGCATCGTCTTAATACTTTCATCTATTCTTCTAAGTCCTACTCGCCTTCCTTCATATGTTATCGGACATGTTCTTCCATACCTTTTCTTACACCTTATTCCATAAATCGTTCTCCATCTCCTTTTATAAGTCATCCTTCACCACCTTCTACACCAGATCCTACCCCTACATCTTCACCTCACCCCATTATCTTATTAGTACCTTATTACCTTATCTTATACCTCGTTTCATACTTCATCCTACATCCCGTACATTCTTTATCCTGCTGTCAAATACTAAAGTCCTCAAATCTTTTTCAGGTTTTAAAAAACAACATTCATAATGTCTGACCTCATGCAAGCCATCAACACACTTGTGGACATTTTTGAGACATATTCCCAGAACACCTGTCCTGGTCAGAACCTAAAACCTGCAGAAATGGAGCAGCTCATACAGGTGGAGCTGTCAGAGGCCATCAAAGTGAGTATGAGGCTGGAGATGAATGGGGGGAATTGACTGATCACACCTCTTCCATATACAAAGTTATGAATATGATTTAGGTGTATTTTAGGCTGCTTCCATGGTAAGTTACGTGCTGGAGTCCAGATATGATTGTCTCTGCATTACAGCTCCCGCACGCCTATCCTGAGTCCCTTTAGAGTCCTTTCAGTCTGTGCTTCAGTTCTGGCCAATACTGTGACTGCCTGGAGACAGAACCACCCAGATCAGAGTCAGAACACTTTATCTTGGATTGTATTCATAACAAAATCCATGCATTGACCATTTCACCATTTCTCTTACAGAACTCAGGGGATCCAGAAACAATCAGCCTGGTTCTGAATGCCATGGACAAAAATCGTGACGGTGAAATAAGCTTTAAAGAATACATCACGTTGGTGTGTGTGATTGCCAAGGCTTATTACAAGCATCTGCTTAAAGCAAAGAGCTCACTGCCTTGCATCACTCAGCAACAAGCTTCTACCAACCAACAATTACCAGCTGGCACCACAACACTGCACCAACCAGTTGCCCAGGTGAAAAGCCAAGAAACTTCACAGCAAGCAGTGCTTCCAACAGTGGCTCCACAAGGTTCACCAGTTCAACATTCAACTCAGCAGCTGCCGGTTCAAAGGCTTTCACAACCACCAGCCCAGGCACAAACCACCCCATCTGTGCATGGGCAGCAAGTTGTGCCAGCTCAATGTCAGCAAATGCCATCCCAGACAGCCTGGTATCCAAATGCTTGTTCATGGGAAAGCTTACAGCCAGTTGCTCATAAGTTTCGTTCAGAAGTGCAAGCTTCTCAGGTTCCTGTAACACCGGTGCCAGCTTCCCTGACCCCTATGGTACCAATGTCATGTTCTAATGCCCCTACAATGCTTATTCAAGCTCCCCAGGCACCAACATTACCCTTACCAGATCCTCATGTCTCTGTACCACGAATGTTACCTCCTCTTGCCCCGGTGCCAATAGCGTCATCTTCTCGTGTCCCTGTGGTACCAGTTCCTCAAGTTCCTATGGGGCACATGCCACTACCTCAGGCCCATTCAGCTCCTCAGGTCACTGAAGTACCAGTTTCTCATGGTCCTACTGGGCCATTTACAGTTTTTTCTCGGACATCTGCAGCACCGGTGCAAGCTTGTCAGGTCCAAGTGCCAGTTCCTCAGACTCCTGTAGCACCAGTGACACTTCCTCAAACCCATGGTGCACCAGTGCTAGTTCCTCAGGCCCCTGCAGTAACCGTGCCAACTCAGGCCCATGTGGCAGTATCTCATATTCCTTTGGTACAAGTATCAGGTCACCAGGGCCCTGGAGCACCAGTGCATGTCTATCGTGTTCCTGAAGAACCACAGCAAGCTCACCTGATCTCTGAGGCACCTGTGGCTGATCCTCATGTCACTGTGGCCCCAGTTTCTGTTTATAATGTGCCTGCAGTCTCAGTGACAGATCCTCAAGCTTCTGCAGCAGCAGTGCATGCTCCTCGTGGTCCTGAAGCAACACTGCAAGCTCATCAGCTATCTATGGCACCAGTGCCAGTCCCTCATGTCACTGTGGCACCTGATCAAAGTCATCAGGTCCCTGCAGCATCAGTGCCAGCTCCTCAAGCCCATGTAATGCCAGTTTATCCGGCATCTGAAGCGCCTGTGCAGGCTTGTCAGTTCCCAGTGGCACAAGTGCCAGGTCCTCAGACTCCTGCAGCCCCAGTGGCAGTTCCTCCGGTTCTTACAGCACCAGTGCCAGTTCTTCAAACTCATGTAGCACCAGAGGCAGTTCTAAAGGCCCCTGCAGCAATAGTGGAAGGTCCTCAGGCTCATGCAGCAACAGTGGCAGTTCCTCAGGTCCATGGTGCCCCAGTGCTAGTTCCTCAGACCCCTGCAATAACAGTGCCAACTCAGGCCCATGTGGCAGTATCTCATATCCCTGTGGCACAAGTATCAGGGCACCAGGTCCCTGGAGCACCAGTGCATGTTTATCGTGTTTCTGAATTACCACAGCAAGCTCACCAGCTTTTTGTGGCACCAGTGCCAGTCCCTCATGTCACTGTGGCACCTGATCAAAGTCATCAGGTCCCTGCAGCATCAGTGCCAGCTCCTCAAGCCCATGTAATGCCAGTTTATCAGGCATCTGAAGCACCTGTGCAGGCTTGTCAGGTCCCAGTGGCACAAGTGCCAGGTCCTCAGACTCCTGCAGCACCAGTGGCAGTTCCTCGGGTTCTTACAGCACCAGTGCCAGTTCTTCAAACTCATGTAGCACCAGGGGCAGTTCCAAAGGTCCCTGCAGCAATAGTGGAAGGTCCTCAGGCTCCTGCAGCAACAGTGGCAGTTCCTCAGGTCCATGATGCACCAGTGCTAGTTCCTCAGACCCCTGCAGCAATAGTGCCAACTCAGACCCATGTGGCAGTTTCTCATATTCCTGTGGCACAAGTATCAGGGCACCAGGTCCCTGGAGCACCAGTGCATGTCTGTCATGTTCCTGAAGTACCACAGCAAGCTCACCAGATTTCTGTGGCACCTGTGGCCGATCCTCATGTTAGTCTGGCACCTGTTCCTTATGATCACGTGTCTGCTGTCTCAGTGACAGATCCTCAAGCTTCTGTAGCAGCAGTGCATGCTCCTCGTGGTCCTGAAGTATCACTGCAAGCTCACCAGCTCTTTGTGGCACCAGTGCCAGTAACTCGTGTCACTGTGGCACCTGAACAAGGTCATCAGGTCCCTGTAGAATTAGTGCCAGCCCCACAAGCCCATGTGATGCCAGCTTATCCAACATCTGAAGCACCGGTGCAAGCTTGTCAGGTCCCAGTGGTACAAGTGCCAGGTCCTCAGACTCCTGCTCTAACAGTGGCAGTTGCTCAAGTCCATGGTGCACCAGTGGTAGTTCCTCAGGCCCTTGCAGTAACCGTGCCAACTCAGACCCATGTGGCAGTTTCTCATATACCTGTGGCTCAAGTATCAGGGCACCAGGTCCCTGGAGCACCAGTGCATGTCTATCGTGTTCCTAAATTACCACAGCAAGCTCACCAGATCTCTGAGGCACCTGTGGCTGATCCTCATGTCACTGTGGCCCCAGTTCCTGTTTATAATGTGCCTGCAGTCTCAGTGACAGATCCTCAAGCTTCTGCAGCAGCAGTGCATGCTCCTCGTGGTCCTGAAGCATCACTGCAAGCTTATCAGCTCTCTGTGGCACCAGTGCCAGTCCCTCATGTCACTGTGGCACCTGATCAAAGTCATCAGGTCCCTGCAGCATCAGTGCCAGCTCCTCAAGCCCATGTAATGCCAGCTTATCCGGAATCTGAAGCACCTGTGCAGGCTTGTCAGTTCCCAGTGGCACAAGTGCCAGGTCCTCAGACTCCTGCAGCACCAGTGGCAGTTCCTCAGGTTCTTACAGCAGCAATGGTGGTTCCTCAGGCCCCTGCAGTAACAGTGCCAACTCAGGCCCATGTGGCAGTTTCTCATATCCCTGTGGCACAAGTACCAGGTCACCAGGTTCCGGCAGCACCACTGCATGCTCCCCATGTTTCTCAAGTACCACAACAAGCTTACCAGATCTCTGAGGCACCTGTGGCTGCTTCTCATGTCACTGTGGCACCAATTCAAGCTCATCAGGTCCTTGCAGCCGCAGTGGCAGTTCCCCAAGTTCCTTCTTTTGCAGTACAAGCTCAAAAAGTTCATCTGGCACCATTGCCAGTTCCTCTTAACCCTACAGCACCAGTGGCAGCACCTCAGGTACATGTTGCACCTGTGCTAGGTCCCCAGAATGCAGCAGTTGCAGTGCCAGCTCAGGCTAATGCAGCAGCTCTCCAGTTCCCTGCAGCAACAGTGCCAACTCTTCAAGCCCATGCAGTGCCAGTTTCTCAGACACCTGCCACACCAGTGCAAGCTAATCAGGTCTCGGTGTCACCAATCCCAGGTCCTTGGACTCCTGCAGCACCAGTGACAGTTCCTAGGGCCCCTGTAGCTTTAGTGGAAGTTCCTCAACCTTCTGCAGTGGCAGTGCCAGCTCCTCAGGTCCTTGTATCACACGTGTCACCTCCTCAGGTCCCTGTATCACACGTGTCACCTCCTCAGGTACCTGTATCACACGTGTCAGCTCCCCAGGTCCCTGTATCACATGTGTCACCTCCTCAGGTACCTGTATCACACGTGTCACCTCCTCAGGTCCTGGTATCACACATGTCAGCTCCTCAGGTCCTTGTATCACACATGTCAGCTCCTCAGGTCCTTGTATCACACGTGTCACCTCCCCAGGTCCCTGTATCACACGTGTCACCTCCTCAGGTACCTGTATCACACCTGTCAGCTCCTCAGGTCCCTGTATCACACGTGTCACCTCCTCAGGTCTCTGCACCAGTGCTACCAGCTCAGGCACCAGCAGTGATAGTAAAAGCTCTTTGGAACCCTGCAGTGCCACCTTCACATGCCGAACATGTGGCAGTTCCTCAGGGTCACCTGGCACCAATGCAGTTCCTCAGTCCCCTGTTCCCAAAGCCCCTATACTACCAGTTTTACCTCCTTAGATCCCTGTAACACCAATGCCAGCTCACCAGGACCATATAGCACCAGTGCAGCCCCTCCCAGGGACCAAATACTCTGTAGTCCTGGTGCCATATACTGATGTGACGGCTGTATGGGGTTTGTACTGTGGGCACCCAATGGGTGTTATTATTACTAAAATCTTTAATGCCCCCATTGTGTGCCCAGAGCGGGGAGTGAATTCAGGGAATAACCCTCTATGTTCTTGTAGTGTTTATAGAGAAAAGAATAAAGCATCAGAAATGATGGCGTCTCCTTGTGGTGATTTCCATGGCTTTATCTTTATATTTTATGCGCTTCAACATGTATGAGAAGGGAAATGAGATGAAATCCCCCCTGTATGGAGAAGCCCTGTGGGGGGAGATGTGGAATTCCACCCCAACTTCCCCCAAGACCTCAGGGGGAAAAACACCAACCAGAAAAATCAGCAGAGCTTCCGGCCAATGCCCACCATAGCCAGATCTGAAAATATGACTTGGCTTGGTGCTCTCTATGGTTCAGCATTAGGAATACATGAGATCCCTGTAAGAACAGAGCTAGTTTACACCAAGGGTGCCCAACTTACGGCTTATGGGCCACATACGGCCTATAGAGCTGTCAAATCCGGCCCTTCCCTCAGTCCCTTTCTGCTTGTTGTCTTGCGGGGGATGGGGCGTGTGCATCTCCTATGTTTCTCTATGAGATCCTTCTACCAAGGGAGGGAGCTTCCTGAGCATGCTCAGTGTGAGCTCCCTGACAGTGGGTGTGTTTTAATGATGTCACCAATCAGCTGTGTCTGTTCCCCGCCCACTTTGTATTGTGAGATAACCCCGCCCCTCGTACAGTAGCAGCATGAGAGCTGTGTCTGTGTCCATGCAGCTGTCACTATCCCCATGTATAAACCTTCATATCTCCTACACTGATTGTCATAGAAATGTGAATTTTTCAGGTTACACAGGGGACCCTAAATTTCACGCATAAAAATCCTAATAACAATTAGGGATTTATTTCACAATCAGGGGGGGCTATTTTAGGACCAGTGTCCCCTAATTGACTTTGAAAGTTAGGGAGTTCCGGGGGCCACCCCAATGGCAACGAGCCATTAGAGTAATTAGAGCAATTAGGATCCTGTCAATTCGCTCTGTGCTGTGTTGTCGCTCACGCTGTGTGTGTGTTGTGAGGTGGCGCTGCGGTTTCCCCTCCCTCATGCCACTCGGTACGGCTCACTGCCGCCGGAAGTCAAATCAAAGTCAGACGCTGCGAGGGACACTTACCTTCTCTGGAACAGAGGGATTTTACCAACTGAAAATGTGGGGGCCAGTGGGAAACACTTTTTGTCCACATCCCCCCTCCCCCCATATAAAATGTTATCCCCATCAAATCATGCTACCCTGTCACACATAGCTACCCCCTTACCCTCTCTGACCCCCAATTTCTCTGTAACATCTCGCTATAGATGGAGCTTTTATTGACATGTGAGAACAATCTAATGTGAATATTGTTGTAAATGTTTTATGTGCTGCATGAGTTTATATCAGAATATCAGAATTACACAGAAACAACCCAGGGACTTTCTACCTTGCAAATTAAACAATAAAATGTACTCTTCGTGCAGTATCGAAAAACTTTATTCTAGGAGCCTTGTATCAGAAATAACTCCTATGAGGGGTTTTGTCTTGGGAAACAATTGTCACTAACATGACTTCTAAGACTGGCTACACACGTGTAATAATTGGCATTGGATCTTTCACGATCCTTTCCAACATCAGAAGACTGAACAATATAGCGCCATGTGTGGGAGATATGAAGGTTTATACATTGGAGTAATGACAGCAGCATGGACACAGACACAGCTCTCATGCTGCTTCTGTAGGAGGGGCGGGGTTGTCTCATAGTGCAAAGTGGGCGGGGCACAGCTGATCTCCAAGGTTTATAGGACACGCCCACTTTCGGGGAGCTCACACTGAAGCAGAATCCTATAGAAAAAGATAGGAGATGCGCATCATTGTATACCCCCAGTCAGCTGGTAGTACGCATTCCTAATGTAGGATTATCTCATAGAACAACTGATTAGCTGTGGGTGTGGCCAAGATATGGGTGTGTTACCTCTGGGGAGTGGCTGAACACTGTAGGCCAGGGGTGTGCAAACTTTTTGCAAAGAGGGCCAGATTTGGTGAGGTGAAAATGTGTGGGGACCAACCATTTGGCCTAACATTCTTTGAACCATTAACATTAAATGCAAATTAATTATTTTATGAAATATTTATTGCAAATGGCATACTTTTTATTTCTTCACACAGAACACAAATAAATCTAAAAAAGTTGTTACTGGAATCACTCTGCTAAAATGGGTGCATAGGTTTTCTTATTGTACCCTGACATTTTTTAGGGGATCTAGTCAAACGAGCACTGGCAAGCACGAGCACTGCTCGTCATTGACGAGCACTGTTCTCATTCCAAGGTCTATATTAGATTCTTTGTGTTTTACTATATATATATATATATATATATATATATATATATATATATATACATATACGCATGACTATGTTGCTGAGTAACTAACAGTTAAAAAATTCAACCGAAATTCATTCAATACCAGTAACATTGAAATTTTTTAATATTTTTAAACCTCAGGTCCCTGTATCACACTTGTCAGCTCCTCACACGTGTTACCTTCCAAGGTCCCTGTATCACAAGTGTCAGCTCCTCAGGTCCCTGTATCAAACATGTCAGTCCCTCAGGTCCTGGTGTCACACTTGTAACCTCCTCTGGTCCCTGTATCACACGTGTCAGCTCCTCAGGTTATTGTATCACACGTGTCAGCTCCTCAGGTCCCTGTATCACTGTGTCACCTACTCGTGTCCTTGTATCACATGTGCCAGCTCCTCAGGTCCCTGTATCACACATGTCAGTTCCTCAGATCACCTCCTCAGGTCCCTGTATCACACGTGTCAACTTCTCAGATCCCTGCACCAGTGCTACCAGCTCAGGCACCAGCAGTGCTAGTAAAATGTCATTGGGACTCAGTGCCCACCTTCACAAGCCACTGCCACACAAGTTCCATATCCTCAACTTTAGCACATGTAGCAGTTCCTCTGGGAACTGGCACCACCAGGCACCAAGGCAGGCACCAGGCACCAATGCAGTTCCCAAAGCCCCTGCACCACCAGTTTTACCGCCTTGTAACACAAATGCAAGCTCATCTGGACCATATGGCACCAGTGCAGTCCCACCCAGGGACCAATTACTCTGTAGTCCTGGTGCCATATTACCGTTGTGACTGCAGTATGGGGTTTGTGCTGTGGGCACCCAATGGGAATTATCCTTTATACTAAACGAAAGATGTAATTATACACGGACCCAACCTACATGCACACCACAACTGCAAGAGGGATACACGGAGGGATATTATTTCACTACAAGGTGGCATCATTGCCAGAACTCACCACCAGATGTCCTCAGAGTACAGTGCTGGGATACAAAGAGGGGTATTATTTCAGTACAAGGTGGCGTCATTGCCAGAACTCACCACTAGATGTCCTCAGAGTACAGTGCTGGGATACACAGAGGGGTATTATTTCAGTACAAGGTGGTGTCATTGCCAGAACTCACAACTAGATGTCCTCAGAGTGCAGTGCTGGGATACACAGAGGGGTATTATTTCAGTACAAGGTGGCGTCATTGCCAGAACTCACCATGCTGGGATACACAGGGACATTATTTCAGTACAAGGTGGCGTCATTGCCAGAACTCACCACCAGATGCCCTCAGAGTACAGTGCTGGGATACACATTGGCTGTGCGTAGCATAACAAGTCCAGTCACATGCAGGGAGAACCGGTCCAACAATGTCTGGGCGATGGAGATGTTCCATATTGCAGGTTATGGTTATGGTGCGGACTCCTATTCACAGAGTTAGCCCCAAGGGAAGAATCTGCTGGGCCACTGGTACAACCGATTCCCGGTCCTCAGCTATCATTCATCATCGTCCAATCAGAGCTCAGTTTTTACTTGTCTCTAGCAGTCTCCAGATACATGGCAGCAGTTTTTAACCATTTTAGGTAACATGGGGGCAGTCTCTAGCAGTCCCTGGGACTTGTGCAGTCTCTAACAGTTTCCATTAATGTGGCAGCATTCTGTAGCACTCTCTAACAGTCCCAAGTCAGAGGGAAGCAATCTCAAACAGTCTCTGGTAATATAACAGCAGTCTCAGACAGTCTTTGGTAACATGATAGCAGTCTTGGACAGTCTCTGGTAATATGACAGCAGTCTCAGACAGTCTCTGGTAACATGACAGCAGTCTCAGACCATCTCCAGTCACATGGCCAGTGATATTATAGGGGTTGGATCAATCTCTTTTCCTGGGGGTAAATCCCCTCATTGGGCACAGATTCTGCTCTGATAGATGAAAGGATTGCAGCATGAAGCTGAGCGGTTGTAGTCATGTGACAGGCGGGCGTGGCACTACATAGTGATCCCCCACCACTTTACATCACCAATTGTCCCATTAAAGGTATTTATAGGATTTGTCCCTGGGTAATGATCAGCGACCCCCCCCCCGCCAGTCATGACAGGGAAGTAAAACCCCACTCTAACTTTCTCCTTGTACAGATTTGTCCCAACACACACTGGCCACATGGCAACCCCGAGCCCTGCATTTTATATAAAGGGGCGGGGCTATCCAGACCTTTCTATGATTGGCTTTTGGGACTGAGCTGATTTGGGCGCGCTGTTCTTATTGGCTGCAATTGGCGTTTTTTTTGGCGGCAAACAGTTTGTGGTTCAAGTACTTCACAAATTGGGGGATTTGCCGTGACCCCACATCTCTATCACCAACCTATGATCACCCAACACTACCTACAAGCAGCTTCCTATGTTGCCCCCTCTACTGGTGGGATGTGTTCATTTCTACCCGTGGTATGTTAGGGCCCAGTCACATTTTCCACTCCCCATGCGTTTCGTTGCATTCATTGCATTTATTTTAAATGAGCTGCCAATGTGAATAAATAGACCAATAAATATGTACCGTCTGATGCTGCACCCCACAATGCATTTGTAGTGTTTTGCAATGGAAATGCGATGGAGCAGCATCACCTTAATGTTCTGGAGTTCCAATTAGCATTGCAATGCATGTCTACTACCGAAGGTCATCATATCAGCCAGCAATTGGGTGAATCTCACAGCAGCAAAAATGAATTAGCTCATAGGTGTCAACATGACAGGTCCTCTTTAATATAATTATTTGTATACAATGAGACCCCCACACCTGGGAACAACTTTCTCCCCCCTCCACACCTGGGATCGACTCTCCCCCACAAACACACCTGAGAAGGATCCTCTCCTCCACCCTCCACACACACCTGAGAAGGACCCTGTCCCCCTCTCCACACCTGGGAACAACCCCCTCCACACACCTGAGAATGACCCCCTCACACCTGAGAAGGACCCTCCCCCCTCACACCTGAGAAGGACCCTCTCCTCCCTCCTCACACCTGGGAAGGTCCCTCTCCCCCTCTCCCCCCTCACACCTGAGAAGCACCCTCTCCCCCCCTCCACACCTGAGAAGGACCCTCTTCCCCCTCCACACCTGAGAAGGACCCTCTCCCCCCTCACACCTGAGAAGGACCCTCTCCCCTCTCTCTGCTCAGTGATGATCTCACACTTCTTTTTGCACAGATTCAGGCCCAGAACAAGCAGGGAGGAATGCAGAAATTGGGCTGGGTGTTGGCCACAGGCCTATGGGTGCGGCTCTCCCTCCTCTTAAAGTTTTTCCTGTGCTGACAACGGCGACTCTGATCTCTCCTCAGACAACAGAACCCCATCGCCATGGTAAGAGCCCCCCGACCCCTCTGTGGCCCTATGGGGACTTTATTAGGATTTTGTCAGCAGGGAGCTGGCTGATCTGTATCTTCCTCTGGGGTTTTATTATTATGTATGTGCTTTGTATATTATTATTGTTATTTTTATGTTATTATATCTGTGCTTGTATATTATTGTTATTATTATTCTTATTATTTTTATGTGTGTGATACAACAGAAATATTCCACAGATGATGGATGGATTATCCTCATTCACTCTTCATTGTTACCGGGAGGTATATATACGAATATAGGAAAGGAAGTGATCATTTCATAGTTATGTATATATAACATACCAATGTATAGTATTTATTATCTATTCCTACATATAGTATTCAGCTATCTATAATATATACAAGAAGTTATATTTCTATATAATCCATACAATCTATCAATGTATAGTACTGATCCATATTCTATCCATGAAATATAGAAAGGCTTATCTATCCCTACTCATAGTATTGCTCTATTATCTAGCCCTACTCCTAGTATTGCTCTATTATCTATCCCTACTCCTAGTATTGATCTATTATCTATACTCCTAGTATTGCTCTATTATCTATCCCTACTCATAGTAATAATCTATTATCTATCCCTACTCCTAGTATTGCTCTATTATCTATCCCTACTCCTAGTATTGCTCTATTATCTATCCCTACTCCTAGTATTGATCTATTATCTATCCCTACTCCTAGTATTGATCTATTATCTATCCCTACTCATAGTATTTATCTATGAACTCTATATATTATACACGGAAGACAGGAAGTGATACTTTCATAGACATATCACATGTATCCATCTGATATTATTCTATGAAATATACCAAAGGCAGGAAGTTATATTTCCTCTAAACATATACAATGTATTGATCTATTAGCTGTGTCTATGTATGGGGCTGATCTATGATCTCTATATAAAATGTACAGAAGACAGGAGGTGATATTTCTTAGGGAAAAAGATTGTCAGTAGATATTGGATCTGTCCATAAATTTGTTCTATCATCTATCTACAATATAAGGAAGGACCCATACAATGTATTGATCTATTAGCTATGTCTAGCAATAGTATTGATCTGTTATCTATTCCTGGCTATAGTATTGATCTATAATCTATTCCTATCTATAGTACTACTGATCTATAATCTATTCGTATCTATAGTATTGATCTATAGAATATTAATAAGGTAGGAAGTGATATTTCTATAAATAAATACAACCTATCAGTTTATAGTATTGATCTATAGGTAAGATTTAGGAAGTGATCAGGAATCTTTCTATAAATCCATACAAGGTATTAATCTATAATACAGGAAGTGATATTTCTGTACACATATACAATGTATCTATCTATCATCTATTACTATCTATAGAGCTCCATTTGTAAAACTGGGAATCTGAATTTCCTTTAAACATTCCCTGGTGAGAATCGGCTACTGCCATTGAAACACATGGACCTGGAAGATTCCCACCAGTGAATGTCAGATTCCCTGTTTTATAGACTGATCCCATAGTGTTGCTCCATGATCTATCTATAGAATATACAGAAGGCAGGAAGTGATATTTCCATGAATATTGATAATCTATTGATCTGTGATCTATAAAATCTTCATAGGAGGGGGCGCCTGGGCAGGAGGATCTTCGTTATAAAATTTCATATTTCTTGGAAAATAAAGTAACTGTGCAGAGCGGCCTCTGACTGACCACAGGGCATGCTGGAACTTGTAGTACCATAGTGATTCATGGAAATGTTCTATAACGATTGTCCGTTATTAATTCCAACCTGCCAGAGTCAACAAAAGTGGGTGTGGCCTGACCTGTAACGGTCGGAGAGATTGTATGGTCGGGGAGGGGCTGATAACCTCATCACCAGCGATCTAAACATATTGCGTCGTCGCATGTCCGGTCTGCTGATTGTTGTGTCTCCATATGTTATCTCACATGTTATCTGCTTGCACTTACTGTATCAGAAACAATTTATTGGTAAATTCCAGAAAACTGCCAGCATACTGAAAAACCTGCCTGCTGCCATTATCCCGCATTCTGATTGGAGGAGATTAGCAATGCGGCCATTGTTGAATATGAATTATATAGGACAATGACACATCAATGCAATGAAACAACTCCAGCTGCCCTGAAGGGGTTAAACTTCTGCAGGATTTGCTTAAAAAATATTTGATCAGCATTGTCATCTGCTTCCTGTGACTAATTCTGTGTGTGGAATGGGTGAATGTTGGCGGGCTCGGGGCCCTGCAGATGCATCATGCAATGAAAAAAATTAGACTGACTCACTGACCTCTTCCTGATCCCTGTGAGCTCTGGGTGTGGCTGTGCTATTATAAAAATGGCTTGGGGTAGGGGTATTAAGGATTCCTTCACCAACCCTCTTGTCATCGATGTATATTGATGTGGTGTCCAAATCTGAACAGAAATAAAAAATGCAGACTCAGAAAAGAGAGTCTCACCCCACAGTTTACAGCCCACAAGGAGACCTCAAAGGGGCCCATACACTAGGGGGAAAAATATGCCAACAGGGGCCCCATGTGCGGTGTGCAGAGATTTGCAAATGGTGCTGGGGGCCCCTATGTGCAGTGGTCAGAGATCTATAGGATGGTGAAGGGGGCCCCTATATGTGGTGTGCAGAAATCTGCAGGATGTTGCTGGGGGCCCTTATGTGCGGTGTGCAGAGATCCATAGGATGCTGCTGGGGGCCCCTATGTGTGGTGTGCAGAGATCTATAGGATGTTGCTGGGGGCCCTTATGTGTGGTGTGCAGAGATCTATAGGATGGTGCTGGGGGCCCATATGTGTGGTGTGCAGAGATCTATAGGATGGCGCTGGGGTCCCGTATGTGTGGTGTGCAGAGATCTATAGGACGGTGCTGGGGGCCCCTATGTGTGGTGTGCAGAGATCTATGGGATGGTGCTGGGGGCCCCCATGTGTGGTGTGAATAGATCTTTAGGATGGTGCTGGGGGCCCCTATGTTTGGTGTGCAGAGATCTATGGAATGGTGCTGGGGGCCCCTATGTGTGGTGTGCAGAGATCTATGGGATGGTGCTGGGGGCCCCTGTCTACCTGCAGCATCATTTTGCTTCCAGTCTTCTGGACTACAGAACTGCCTTCCGCCATTAGAGATAATTCGAATCATTTCGGCTAAATTCACTTTGCCAAAAAGTTACAGATTTCCCACCACCGAGTTGGGCAGTGACTGGGAGGAATGCGGAACAGAGGCTGAAATTCTACTCTTTGTGTTTTTATAACGCCGCGGTCATTGCTCCCCCACCCCAGCGTCTATACCGACAAGTCTGCTCCTCCATGGCTGGGCGCGTCCTTACATGTATGTGTCGCCTGACATTCCACAATCTATGGATGGCCAAGACGTATGTAATCCCAAGGAGAAGAATTCTTATTGCAGCTTATCGGAGGTGTGAGCTCCATTCATTTCCTCATTTTAATGGTGATCCTACCAGTAAGACACTTCCTGTTACAGGGTGACAATGCCCACTTACTGTACTCTATCTATGGAGGAGGTGCGTTGTCTGATGACCATAAATTCCGAGCTATGACTTGATACGGAGTTTCCAATGGCAAACATCAAGCTTCCTTTTATGTCATTTTGTATTTGTAGATGGATTCATAGAGCCAATACCATCACTTAGACATAGCTCACCATGCCCTTACTATGGGGCCCCAGATGAAAGCCTTGTGGTGACTTATGTAGGTATAGCAATATTAGATGTACATATAACGGATATATTGGATGTAAGTTTAGGAAAACCCAAACTGGTATTCTGCGTTCTGCAGGGGCAGGCTCGTCGTACATTGCTACAGCCCTACTACAAACAATATAAAACTTTATTTCTCAGGCCATTAAAAAATTCCGATGTAGGACGGGTCAAATAGGCTGTAACCCCTGCCCATCTCATCAAAAGCCAGGTCCTCCAACCAAGAAAAAATGGGGAATTCTGAGATTTCCTCCACACAATACTGGGGACCCCATACCTTTATGGACCTGGCTTTGTACACAGGGGCCCATTCATGGGTGGACAGAAAAGGGTCTTCATCCTCAAGGTTACAATTGTCCTTCACTGGAAACCCTGGAACCTAACCATTCAGAAGTTGTATCTCCATACGTGTGGTCCTACAGTGTAGGTTTGCTTATTCTATGAGTGTTTCCCATGCATTTCATGACCTTGTTTTATTCCAGGCTCATATGAATAAGATTCCCCCATCGGAGATGGAGCGCTCCATGGAGAAGATCATCACCATCTTCCAGAGGTACGCTGACAAGGAAGGCAACCAGGCAACAATGAACTCTAAGGAGTTTGAGACCTTCATGAACACAGAGCTTGGCTCTTTCACCAAGGTGAGCGGTCAATGATATTTTCATTCAGTATTTTATAATCTTCTTTACCGGGGTGAATCTTGTCTAGAGCGCTGAGTTCCCTGAATGTGAAGTTCCATAGGCAGCAGGTGATCCTCCTACAGGTGAGGGCTCACATCCTTTAGGGTTCCCAAGCCAGGAACATGTATGGGATGTCACCTGGGGTATATAAATGGCATGTGGCCGGTAAGTAGATCCTGCTGTCCTCTGGGATTGGTGGTCAGTTTACAATATTACTTCCTAATGGCTCAACTTGTGTTGTGTTCTGACTCTGCCCGACCATGATTGGTTGTAGCTGGTTGGGCAAACATGAAGTTTGCCACATGGAAGCAGTGCAAAACAAAATCCATACTGGTCTGACCCATTGCAGTTGGTTTCTTGCCTTGAGGAAGCCAAAACTTTCTAGTGATGGAACAAAACGTTGGAGCAAACCCATTACGAGGTCTTTTCTTCCTACCCTTGTGAAGATCAAACAGTCCTTCATATGAGTTTTGTTCCTCTCCATACACCACTGGTGAGGGTAAGCTTCTCTTTCCCACTGTGTGACCACACCACCAGAGAAACCTTTTCAAATAACTTCTCTTCCACCAAGTACCAACAACCTTTGGCCCCAATGGTCATGGTGA
>NC_092869.1:920482-922563 GCF_032062135.1 Pyxicephalus adspersus
GTGCTGATGTTAGAAGACCTGGTTCACTATTCCAATTCATCCCAAAGGTGTTCAGAGCAGGACACTCGAGTTCCTCCATATTGGTCTCCCCATGTCTGTATGGAGCAGACTTTGTATCCTGGGGTAACAGTCATGGGGGAACAGAAAAGAGTCTTCACCAAACTGTCACAAGATCACAATTGTCTACAATGTCCTTGTATGATGTATTACCAGGGCCCTGCACTGGGAAGATCCAACTTACTCATCTGTGGGGGGGTCCACAAGTCTTGGCCATAGATCATTGGTTACCATCTCAGCCATCATGGCAGTAAGAAAATCTATATTCAATTCCTGACCAGATATCTGTCTTTCCAACAGCACCCCGCCCCCACCGTAAAACCCACAGACATGGAATGTGCCATGGAAAGCATTGTTCGGGTCTTCCAACACTATGCCGGCAAGAAAGGCGAGAACGATCAGATGGACTACACAGAATTCGAGGCATTCATGAGAACCGAACTCAAGTCTTTCACCGACGTACGTACCTCTGACTTTTTGGGGGGATTTTAGAAATTCTTCTCTGGTTGTTCTGTTTAGGGGCCAGATGTTCATCTTTCTATTGGTTGAGCCTTGTTTGTGTTACAGAGAAGGAAACAACAAAAATATTATACTTTCTCTAAAGCCTAACTCAGGCTCCTCCCCTGAGGATCCCTGCCCTCCATTTATTGGTTGCAGGCTCTGATGTCATCTCCTACAATGCAGGAACCGCAATCCTCCATTATAAGTGAGGAACCCGGCCATCAACCCATAGAGGAGGGCTGGGGTGTAATAAGTATTAAAGGGACCCTGACACTTTTTACTGTTTTCCTTGTAAAATTAATGAGAACAAGGAACTTCTGGGAACTAAAATGTGATTTATAATTATACAATACTCAGGACATAATTCACAAAGTCATTTTCATTTTATTACAATAAACAATAATGAGAACTCATGGGGATAGCTGTGTTCCTGGGGGCCCCTGGCCCTCTCTGTGGCCTTTCACTTCTTTTTGGCCTTGATGTCTCCCTTGACTTTCTTGGCCAGCTCTCCGATCAGTCTCCAGAATTCGTAGAATTTCAGTTCCTGGTCCTGGTTGATGTCCAGCTCCTTCATTTTGTCCTCCAGGGAGACGTCCTGAGGAAGAGAGAGAATGTTACAGAACGTGTCGGTCAGCCTGGTCATGTGACCAACATCAGGCAGCAAGTCAGTTCTGTCCGATCTCCATGGTGCTCTCGGGGACCAGTGAGGGTCACATGATGCTTTGTTTAATGAAGGGTTAATAGAAAATTAAAAAACAAAACATCTGGCTGAGGAACTACAACCCCCAGCATGCCCTGCAGTCACCAGTGGGTCCCACCGACAGAGACGTGTTTTTGATTGGAGTCAGTGACCTTAGATGGATGTGGCAGGACGCCATGAGGAACAAGCCGGCTCACACAGCCTGGACAAAGCTCCCCTGTCCTCCCTCCGAGAGGGCGGATTGTTCCTGATGTATAAACAGGTCGGGGGGTGTATGGCAGGAGCCATAGGGCGAATAGCACCATTCACTGTCTGGGGGGAAGATATTCCACTGCACACACCCTCCTTCCTCTCAATAATCCCACTGAGCTACAAAACAGCATAGCTGGAGGCCCACTGGGCTGGGTGGGAATCTTTATAATAGTGCACTCAGTGATTGGGTGGGGGACCCTTTATAATGGTCCACTTAGTGATTGGATGAGGGGGCCCTTTTATAATGATGCACTCTGTGATTGGATGGGGACCCTTTATAATGGTGCACTTAGTGATTGGATGGGGGCCCCTTTATTATGATGCACTCAGTGATTGGATTGGGGACCCTTTATAATTATGCAATCAGTGATTGGATGAGGGGGCCCTTTTATAATGATGCACTCTGTGATTGGATGGAGGACTCTTTATAATGATGCACTCAGTAATTGGATGGGGGACTCTTTATAATGATGCACTCAGTGATGGGATGGGGGACTCTTTATAATGGTGCATACAGTGAATGGGTGGGGGGCCCTTTATAATGATGCACTCAGTGTTTGAATGGGGGACC
>NC_092869.1:922812-940433 GCF_032062135.1 Pyxicephalus adspersus
TTTATAATGATGCACTCAGTGATGGGATGGAGGACTCTTTATAATGATGCACTCAGTGATTGGGTGGGGGGCCCTATATAATAATGCACTCAGTGATTGGGTGGGGGACCCTTTATAATGATGCACTCAGTGATTGGATAGGGGGCCCTTTATAATGATGCACTCAGTGATTGGATTGGGGACCATTTATGAGGGGCTATGGGGGTTTGGGATACCTGGGACCCCTCAGGATGGGGAGGGGCTCAGTCACTCACCTTCATCAGGCCCGGGAGCTCTTTGCCCACCAATTGGTTGAACTCGCCCTGTGTCAGGGTCTCTTTCTTGCCCTCCTCACCGGCATGTTCAAAGAATGTGGACACGATGGTGACGATGGCACGTTCCACCTCTGTCTGTTCTGTGGCCATTTTCAGCTGGAGGGAGGAAGAAAGGAAGGGTCAGTTTTAGGTAGGGGAAGGTACGTGAAGCCAGGGGACCGGCTTGCTGAGGTGCAAATAGAAATGGGGCCAAACAGGTTTAGAATTTCCTACTATGTCCCTCTAACATTGACAGTGACCCCAATTCTTCATACTTCAGCTAAGCAGCACTTACAGCATGCTGAGGTGCCCTGAAATGTCTTAACATTGCACTTGAAGTCTCCTGTAGCTCAATCGGGGTAAATTTGTAAAAACCCCATACAGCTGGCCACATGTGGCACAATCTGCAGTCTGATTGGACACATCCTGATTGTCAGGAGCCCTGAGCAGACTTAGGAGGGAGGTGGTAATGCTGTGCACAGAGTAACAGTAGTAGTAATATACACAGTAATACTGGGAATGCAGGGGGGGAGTACATACAAACTTAGTAATAATGCACAGAGACACACATTTAGTAATAGCAGAGTAATATATAGAATGCCCATGATGTGCAGAGTATTAGTGACCCATCTGTGGATTACACTGTGACAAGGACGGGGTAACAGTGTGCAGAGTAACAGTGATCTGATAGGTAGTGAGCAGAATAACATTGTATGAAGTATTACTGAGAGGTGATCATTATCATCCTGAGTAAAAGTAACACCATAATAGTGAGACGACTCACAGACAACTGAGTGAGCAAGATGAGTAACAGTGAGTGCAGTAACAAGGAGTGATAGTAATACCAGCCCCCTACTAAGCAGTGAGATAGGAAATTGTGAACACAGCTGTATTATTGGTGAGCAGAGATATTGTACCTAGAGTAACAGAAGAGAAGAGTCATAGTACACAGAGTAAAAAGAAACAGAAATATACTACATAGAGACACAGTAAGCAGAGGCATAGTGCACAGAGGGACAAAGAGCAGAAACAGCACAGAAAGTAAAAGAAGCAGAGAAATAGTAACCAGAGTAACAGTGAGTAGAGTAATAGGCGAGGCATATTACACAGGGTAACAGTCAGCAGAGACATATTGTATAGAGTAACAGAATAGACATACTACACAGAGTAACAGTGAGCAGAGACATAGTCTATAGAGTAACAGAGGAGGTATAATACACAGAGTACCTGGGAGCAGAGATATAGTGCACAGAGTAACAGATAGCAGAAACATAATGTATAGAGTAACAGAATAGACATACTACACAGAGTAACAGTGAGCAGAGACATAGTGTATAGAGTAACAGAGGAGGTATAATACACAGAGAGTAACAGATAGCAGAGACATAGTGTATAGAGTAACAGAGGAGGTATAATACACAGAAACAGAAGAGACATAGTACTCTGAGTGACAGAGCAGAGAAATAGTGAGGAGAGACATTTTACACAGAAAAAAAAACAAGGAACAGAGACAAACTACACAAAGATACAGTGAGCAGAGATGTAGTACAAAGAGTAACAAGGTGCAGAAACATATGTACGGAGATATAGTACAGAGTAACAGTAAATAGTAACATAAATGTGGTCTACATCAGAAGTACACAGGGTAACAATGAGAAAGACACAGTAATTAGAGTAACAGAGGGCAGAGACACAAAACACAGATTAATAGAAGAGACAAAGCACTGTGTGTGACAGAGCAGAGACACAGTGCACAGAGTAACAGTAAGAGAAGGGTTACTTTTAGGGTAAAGGTAATTTTAGAGTATTAAAAATAATAAGCAGTGTGTCAGTGAGAAGGGTAATAGAAAGCTATGGGATAGTTGTTAGCGAGGTATCAATGGTAATAGTAACAGGAGTATCAGTGAGTAAGGCATTGGTGAGCAGAGTATTAGTGAGTCCAGCAGTTAGTGCACACCTGGTATCTGGGACAGGAAAGCGATGTTGCTTGGCTCCTCTCCTGCGCTCAGTCTGCACTTTGGCTCTCTGGATAACAAATTTGTTTTCTGACAGAGCAGTTATATGTCACCCCACCACACCCACCAATCCCGGCACTACAACAGCACCCACTGTTCTGCTGCCCTGACAGGAGCCAGTGTGCACCACTGGGGGCCCCACACCGCCCCCCAACCACAGCCCACCTTCTACACCGCCCCTCTCACCGGGTGCCATTAACCCCTCACTCCTCATCATTACTCAGCTCCTTGATACCCTCTGTACCCCAATACCCTCCTGTACATTATAGCTGTTGTCCCCCATCCTAAACCTGCCCTCTGAATACCCCAATACACTCCTGTTTACCCTTATACCTGCCCCATGTGTACCCCAGTACACTCCTGTTTATTATGACTGTCACCCCCATCTTAAGCCTGCCCTCTGTGTACCCCAATACACTCCTGTCTACTCTTATACCTGCCCCCAGCCTATACCTGCCCCAAAACATTTCTGTGTGCTACACTCATCACCCTCAACCTATACCTTCCCTCTGTGTACCCCAATACACTCCTGTGTGCTATACCCATCACTCCCAACCTTTACCTGCCCTCTGTGTACCCCAATACACTCCTGTGTGCTACACCCATCACCCCAAATCTATACCTTTCCCCCTGAGTACCACAATTCACTCCTGTCTACTCTTATACTTGCCCCCAACCTATACCTGCCCCATGTGTACCCCAAAACACTCCTATGTGCTATACCCATCACCCCCAACTTATACCTGCCCTCTGTGTACCCCAATAAGATCCTTTGTGCTATACCAATCACTCCCAACCTATACCTACCCTCTGTGTACCCCAATACAGTCCTGTTTGCTACACCAATCACCCCAAATCTATACCTGCTATTCGTGTACCCCAATATACTCCTGTGTGCTATACCCATCTCCCCCAACCCATACCTGCCCCCTGAATACCCCAATACACTCCTGTCTACACTTATACCTGCCCTTGTGTACCCCAATTTATTCTGGTGTGCTATACCCATTACCCCCAACCTATACTAACCCTCTGTGTACCCCAATACACTCGTGTACGTTATAACTGTCACCCCCATTCTCAACCTGCCCTATGTTTACCTCAGTACACTCCTGTGTGCTATACCCAACACCCCCAACCTATACCTGCCCTATACCTGTACCCCACTATATACCACAGCGTGTTATAGCTCTAACCCACATGTCATTCCTGCCCTTGCAGTACCCCCATCGAATACTTGCCCCCTGTGTACCCCATTATACACCCATCTTCCAAATTTTTCACCCCTCCCCCAATCTGATACCCGCCCCCTCCCCTATTTACCTAAATATATACCCTTTTCCTGGGTACATAAACAATTACACCCATCTGTACCCGTCTTCGAGTATACCCCAATATTCACTCATCTCCTAAGTACAAATACCCCCCTTCCCCCAATATCGGCCCCCTCTGTGTAAATGACAAGGAGCAACCAGTGGATCCCTGATATTCTCCATAGCTGCATACCCCAATATCAATATGTCTATGAGGCTTATCATGTAATTGGCTTTATCACAGCAGTCGCTAGATACCTGAGTGTGGCCTGGGTTGATCTGAGCAAACCACACCACCCGGCACTGAATTTTTCGGCACTGTTTCCCTCTCCCGGTGTTTCAATGTTACTGATTTGTAACCTCCCCCTCTGCTCACCTATTGTCCATAACATGGGTGTGTTATGGCAGTTGTAGTCAGACCAGTTCAGCTATTTTTATGGGACTTTCACCCAAATTCTCCGCTTTCACGCCATCTATACACAGTCTCATCTTTCCTAGGGAGGGTTAGTGTGTGACAATACACCACAGATATGTTGTCACTCTCTGCAATGTTGTTCTGTGTGTGGAAGCAGCGGTCTCTCTGCACTGACATGACCCCTACTGAGTCAGATCCAGAGTTGTCCAATGGGAAAAGCTCATTCTTCCTGCTGATTGGACAGCTGTAGCACTGACTGTGCAGGGGCATGTCTGATCTCTGCAGAGAGACCACTGCTTCTATTCAGCGAGCCATTATCTTTCTCTGCAGCATGCTGGCAGGCTGTAGCTGCTTGGTATCTCCACCCCAGATCACCAGCTATACAGACCGGTCTAATAATTGGTTGGCAGGTAAAGACACGGACCGAGAGAGGGCAGCAGCCATCCTGAAAAGCCCCAGAACCAAAGTGGTTACCCCACAACCTACAAAGAAAGCCTGGCCACCCCAACATCCCAGAATGTCAATCACTCCAGCCCATGGCAAGTCATGTGACTGCTTTTGGGCCCTGCCATTGGTTACACTAACATTTGGATACATTGTATCTCTATTAGACTGTGAGAGCCAATAGGATTCCTGGTGACTATAGACAGACAGTGAAAGTCACGCCCCTCAGTCTGACGCATGCACATAGCTAAGACAGGGAACCCCCAGTATGTTTAGGGAGCAGACATAGGGAATCAGAGCATACAATTCCTTACTTGTAGGGATTTGATACCTCCTACTTACAGGCACTGCGGTGTAATGAAGCGTCTGTCCCTTTAAGTCATTCCTGGCCTGCTGAAAACAGGATGTGTGCAGGAGGAGGAGGAGGAGGAGGAGGTGTGCTGGGATGACTGAGGCCTCTTCATAGCTGGGAATCCCTGACTCATCCCAGGGAGATTCCTTAATCCCAGCTGTAATGGAGGGTAGAGGACAGCAGGGGGCAGTGTGAGTGCAGAGTGGTGTGTAGGGTGGCACAGCATGAATAAGGACCTGCTCCCTAAAATGAACTGTTTATTATTGATGAGGTCATTGTCTGCAGGAGAGAGGACATGAAAGAAATGGACAAATTACCTGCGGAATATGAGGTGCTACGTGGAGGGACCCTGAGGAGAAGAGCTTACAATCTATCTCGGAGGGATGGAGGTTAGAGGTCCACCATAGACTGCAGGACAAAATTATAAAGCGGTAAATGGTTATCAGATTAAATGTGTTTTTCACACATTACCTAATAATGCACATTTTTACCAAAATGCACGAAAGACGCAGCTGGCGCGGCGCCCTCTGGCACGGTGCATTGATGTGCAGAGCTTTACACACTTTTATTGAGGTGTGATCCCACATTGTATTGGTCATTTTAGTGCTGCTGATCTCCTGGAGCCTCCTTACACTCACTTCTTCTCTGTATAAAGTCTGGCAATAGCTGCATGGGATTTCTCAGGGAGGGATTCTTGATGGTAACAGCAGTGGACTATGTGGAACAGCCCCTAATGGCATTAAAAGCCCCCATGATGTGGTGACACCGCAGGAGCAGATCGGGAGGTGGTCACAGACAGGATAGCTTGTGCTGTCCCCCCACCCAGCAGCCATTGATGCTGAAACACAAAATAAACCATGGAAGATGTTCCACCTGAACTGAATAAAAGTGAGGAGGGAGAGAGACAAGGAGAGGGGAGAAAGAGAGACGGAGAAAGAAGGGGAAAGAGAGAGAGGGGAGAGAGAAGAGACAGAGTGCTGGAGGGAGTGGAGAGATAGAGGAGAGGAGGAAAGAGAGAGAAGAGAGATAGGGTGCTGGGGGAGAGGGGAGAAAGAGAAGATGGGGGCAGAAGTTGGGACAAAAGAATGGAGAGAGAAGAGTGATACCTTCCATACAAATGTCACTCCGCTCAGACCTCTGCACTATATGTGACCTCTCTATCACTTTGCTTTTCTGTCACAGTACAGCTGGTCGGCCAGCGTCTACACAGATGGTAAAATGACGCCCCCTAGTGGTCATGCTGTCTTTGGCCATGGCCTCGGTGGCTTTGTAAGAAATCTGGCCCTGGTGACCGAATGCTGTCACCCTATAACAGGAAATGCCTAAACAAGGTCACCAAGATCACCATGCTTTCATGAAAAGCGTAAACCTAACAAGATTGACGTCTGTTGCATAATGGCTTAAACATGTTCCATATCCAGGTACTAGATGATGAACAGACTCATTAAAATAATTTTGGCTCCCCTGACTGAGCCAAATCCTCCTTCATTTTTGTCTCACATGTACCTCCTCCCAGACACTGCAGATCACAATGGGAGGAGTCAGTGGTGTCAATCGAGAAAACAGTGGGAGGGGCTATATGTGGCCGATTGTAAGAAGTGTCCCCACCACACTTCATCCCCCCATCTTTACATCACAGTGCTAAAATGAAGGAAAGGTAGGAGACACATCACAGGAGAGGTGACTACAATGGCTCTTCTATGAAAGGACTGCTTGGTTAGGGGAGCAGACAGGTTCTCTTTATATCCAATGAAGTCATAATCCGGGCCAACATATGCCAGGTCTTATTAGAAACAGATCCATGACTCATTTGATACTTGGGTAGTGTATAACCATTATTATTTGGATTTCCTTATAAAAAAAAGTCGGGAGTACCGGGCCCTTTCCCAGCATGCTCTCTGTTATGTAAACAAGGAGCACAATCATGCCCTGTGTGTAGGGACAGCTGATACCGGGATCCCTAACATAGGACGCGGCTCAATAACAGCAGCTGACTGGCATCTCAGAAGGTTCTCTACATGTTGGGAGTCCGGTTTCTCTGGTCTCCTGGGTGATGTACCTTCTGCTCCACAATGATGGTATGGAAATAAGAATGGTGACACTTGAGAAGGACAGACCTCATTGTTTGGGATGAAATAGATACGCTGGAGGAAGAAGATGAAAAGGAGACCAGCGGTTGAGGAGGAGACCAGAAGTGAGCAGTCATCAGCAGCAGCTACAGAGGAACCTCCAGCCTGGTGAGTCCGGACATTGACCGCCATCGGTGCCGTGAGTTACTCCTAATGGAATAATTCTCTGGTTGTCTTCTTTTCTATCTAACACCAACATTTGATCTTTTTCTTCCTGAAAATTACAGCTCTACACTTCTTTGGTTTCCCCCGTGGTCTTTTTTTAGATAGCCAACCTTGGCTAGTCCCAAGAACTTCTGCTCATTGGTCCAGTTCTTCTTCTGTCCATCCACCTATCCATCCATCAGAGCTTCTCCAATTGTCCTTCCCTGTAGAACCAAACTCCTCTAGGTTTGTGAAGGTTCCCATCTGTCCAGGTCATGGTAAAGTACTAGCTACTGGACCATTGTGCAATGCCGAAGATGATTCCCTGCCCATCCAATTGACTTCCTCTTCTTAGGTGATTGTAGTGTGTAGTCACCATAATCCAACCACAATGGTACCATGGAATATGCTGTAGTAGAATGTTAAAACACCTTATTAAATCCAGCCACCACCAACCTATTTCATGACACCATGGTGATTAGATTAAGGGTAGCCCAAGTTGTCAAAGTTCTGGGGTATATTCCTGACATGCATCAGAATTGGGGAAACCACTGTTGTTCAACTGATGTGAAACAAGTCTTCTAGATTTCTCCTCAATGCATTAGATAAGAGCTTCCAAGATCAACATTTGATATGCCAAGTTGAACCCTTTCTTTCTCCATTCCCCAAGTCAAATATCACCGCTCAATGTTTTGATCTCTGTAAAATAAACATGCCACCTCCTGTGTGCCTTGTTGGGGGTTCTTTGCTCAACCCTCAAAAGTTGGACCACCTACTTTCTGAGAAACTACTTCTCTATGACCATAAATTCATATAATTTTCAGTTCATCAGTCAGATATCTGTATTGTCCATACAAAGTCTTCTCATCTTCTAACCAACCGGTTTTTGGACTCCTTAGTTCATCCTTTCAAATCTCCAGTTCTTTTATTGTCCATCAAAAAATGTTTCCAATGTTTCTCCTCTGTAAAGATATCTGTATTCTAACACATATCCAATCTTAGTCTTCGCATCTTCTAACCATCCAGTTTTTGGACCCCTTAGTCCATCCATCTAACTCTCCAACAAAAAATGTTTCCACATTCCATCTTCATAATAGCCCTACTTGTCCCATTTAGACATCCTTTGTACAACTCCATCTCCTAATACATGGCTTCCACCTATTCACTATTAAATATCGATAACAATTAGACCCTTTGGTAATAAACCAGACAACTACACATTGACCTATAAATCCATTGGGAGCAAACCTTTGTATATCTTGGAATTACAGTATTTGTCTTCCTCTTCTTCTTTCTAACCACAATGACTCATTTCATCCAATGTTCTCAGTTGATGGCAGCATTGATCCCCCGCTTGTAATCCAATTCTGCTGTCCCACCAAACATCCAACTATATCCTATACAAATGTGGCCACTCACAAAAACAAAGTCCTTAATTCTCCAATTTGTTTGGTGAGACCACATGTCTTCCCATTATGTTCCTGGTTTCTTGCAGTATGAATCAACCATTGTGTTTTGTTCTTGAGACCTTTGTCCTTCTCCATCTGAACAATAGATATCAATCATTTCATCATTTTCAGATAATCAACCACAGTATTTTGGTGGTGCACCCATCGTCCACTGACCTGACCATCCAAAAATGTCACAACTGGAGAGAGCCATGGAAACCCTTATTGAAGTCTTCCACACGTATTCTGCTCGGGAAGGTGACAAGCATAAGTTGAGTAAGAGGGAACTGAAGGATCTTCTACAGAATGAGCTTGGAGAACATCTTGAGGTGAGACAATGAGATGGGGCGTCTTCAGCTCTGCACTTTTTGGGATTTGTAGAGTAATTTGGCCACCAATATTTGGATAACATGCTTTTATTTATATTCAGGGCTGGGTAGACAATTTCCAAGTGTAGGAGAAATTCTTGATATGCCAACTACTAAAATGAAACCAGACATAAAATATGCTAACCCTAAATCTTAGTTTAATGTAGGTGGGCCAGGGCAGGGCAACGAATACAAAGATGGATTAAACTTCTTTGTCTTCCTTTTCTAGACACAGAAAGACGCCGCCGCGGTGGACAAGATCCTAAAGGAACTGGATGAGAATGGAGATGGGGAGGTGGACTTCCAAGAGTTTGTCATCCTGGTGGCCTCTCTGACCGTGGCCTGCAACACCTTCTTCTGCGAGAACAGCTAGGACGCTCCGAATGCTCATTTAACTATCCCGGAGCCTCTTGTACACAGATTGATGTCTCAATAAACTAGAAATGTACCATTTATTGCCTTTGTGTTTCTGTTTTCTGCATAAGAATATCTGAAGTGGTGTTTCTCCTCCAGGAGGGGCTAGGGGTTCATGGAGCAATGAGCTTTTTGCGCCTCTCAGGTCAGTGTAAGTGACACCAATGATGTTTTTGGATCTGTAACATTCTTCCCACTGGCCAGCAATGTAAGAGGAATTATTCCCACTGACCACCACACCAATATACTGAGAGATGTGGATTTGGTAATTCTAGAAGGGTTCTCTGAAGACCTGAAAGTTTTTTCCCCTCACTAAGCCACACCGGACATTATTTTCCCCACCACCCTCTCAGCATTGTAACTGCATACAAACACCCCTAATGGGAACTCTTGCTCACCTCACTAAGTCCTCCCAAACACTGTACCAATACCCCCATCATGCAACCCTGACACAAATGCCTTTCTTTTCATTTTCAACCCCACTAACCACCAATGTCAGGACATCTTTTCCCTCCACACTAATGCCCCCCACTGACCACCAACCCTCCTCCCGCTACACCAGGCATGGTACTCTTCCCACTGACTTCAGAGCATTTGCCCTCACTGCAATCACAACTACTAATCCTGTTTTTCCAGACGATCAAGGCAGAGGGCAAACGGGGATGCAAGGATGGCAGAAACTAACACAACCCTAGAGCCTTGGGCTTTGGAACTTTTAACTTTTAAAAACTTTTAAGCTACGCCCGTCGATCCTTTCCAACGACAATAATTGCACGTGTGTATGCAGCTTTACTCAAGCAATGGGTGTAGATCTGATCCCAGATCAATGCTGAGGTTGATTGGACCACTAATAGGAGAAATGATTTGCATAGTACAAAAATGAAAAAACCCAACTGGTTTTAAAATCAATAACCTACCCATCATTTTATCCAACTTCCTACAGCAAACATTTTACTTCTTTGTCCTATCACCCAGCATTCATATTTTATTTTCCCACCACAATTCCTTTTTTTTTTTCAGTTTTTCTAGTTTTTGTGCACATTGTGCGACCCCCCAATAGCACATTGAAAATATAATTGTTCTCAGATTCTGTTGTTCCACCAAACGTCTCTAATTCTCCAAATTTTTATTTGTTTGCTGGCAGATGGTTGTTTATCTCCTATAAAAACAATGGCTCGTTCTGCCATCTATGGCCAAATCCAAAAGTATACAGCTGTGACAATAGGTTATCTATAACATATAGAGCTCATAAAGCTAATAGAACTCCAAATGTATAAAGGACAAAAACACAGAGTTTAAATTGTTTTAGGCAGGGAGGGGGCAGAAATGAAGGACGATGGTGGAATAATTCTTCAGTCTAAATTCTCCAGTCATTAGAAATTTAGGAACTCAGCCCCAACAAATAGGCCCAATCTCTAATAAATTAGAGTATAGGTAAAACTGTCAGGCTATTTTAGAAATCGGAGCAGGGCAGCCAATAAATCAGCAAAGTCAAACTACATCATTAATCACAGAAATATACTGACTTATTATACTGAGTTATATTTCTGACAATCATTGGAACTGAGTAATTGGCTTGGAGAAACTATGAAACCGAACAAGTCCAGATGACAGGACAGGAGATACCATAAGCTGGATGAATGGAAACCTCCACTGAGAACATTCTTCTCTTTCTGGTTCCTGACCTGAACCCATCCAACATTAACATCTCCCCTCCTCCATTAATATTTTGTGTCTTTCTCTGATTCTAATATTTTTTTTTTCTCTTACCTTTGTAAGGCTCTGCCTGCCCTGGTCAGTCTAAAGCTGCGTACACACGTCAGATTTTTCTCGCCCAATAATCGGCATCGGCCAGATATAAGGCGAGAATCTGGCGTGTGTACAGTCGGCGTCGTTCATCGTCTGTGGATCCGTCCTGGCGCATCCACGAACGATGAACGACGAGCCACCCTAATGCAAGGGAAGGGGGAGAGCGCGCAGCAGGGTGCCGCTTCATCGTTCTCGTTCATGCATCGTGTAGTCCTTTGTCGTTGGAAAGTATCGTGAAAGATCCTTTCCAACGACAACAATTGCAAGTGTGTACGCAGCTTAACACGGGCAGACTATCTGATTGCCATTGCACTGGGACCCCCTAGCTATAATGTGCAATTCATCTGGGACCCCCAAGAGATAGTGTGCCATTCTTCTGGGACCCCCTAGTGATAATGTGCCATTCAACTGGAAACCCAAGGAGACCGTGTTTCAGTCTTCTGGGAACCAGAAGTGTCCCATTGTATTTTCCCAACCAGGCCTGGGACTTTCCTGGACTTTTAACCGAACCCGCTGATCCGGGAGCCAGGTGCCGGTATGGCTGTTTCAGTGCCTGGCAGCAGCAGACTCTGTGCGTCAGAATGATCGCCCACCACAAGGAGTTTGTATAGTCCTGGCAGAGCGGAGGAAGGCGAGAACACAGGTACAAGACAAGGTAAATGTTATTCACTGACATTTTTTGTGCCTTATGTCTTAACGTGCGAGTCATTGGGAAGGTGCAGAATTTAAGCACAGAAATCCAAGCATGAAAGGAGTGATGGTCTTTTCTGGTGGGTTTACCAAGTTGCGCCTCTTGAACACACCTGTGCAAATGGCAGCTGAGCCATATAAAATCAGCACAGTGCAAATTGACAGACCATGTCAGAAATAGGAACAGGTTAGAGGTCAGGACGGCCAGCATATAGGCGATATCAAGATACAAATCAAAATCATCAATTACAGAAAGAGAAATACAGAAACAAACACATCCCGAAGCCCCGGGCTAGGGAACAAGTTTAATACAAGGGGTGTTGGTTTAATTGCAGCTAAATTATGAGGTTGATTGCCAAGCTTGTAAATTTTGGCAGTGCCCATACAACTGATTCTGGATCAGAGCAAGCTGTAGCAAGGTAACAATATGAGAACAATTAATAGGAGAAGTGCATTACACGGAATAGAAAACCTCAGCCTTGTCACATTCTTTGGTGCCGGGATTATATCTATTTTACTTGTGTAGATAAATAGCTGAAAGTTATTGAAATTGATATGATTAGTTGATCACCTGCTTAGTTCAATATTTCAATAATTGCCTTCCATATCCCCACAGTATTGTAACAAATTCAAAATATGCAGAAAAAAGGGGACTTAATTGGCACATACAAAAATTAAGTAACAAAAACGTTTTATTTAGAAAATATTAAAACACCAATAAAAGATTATGCCATTTGTCTTAACATCCAAGACGGCACAATCTGAACATCAATCTTGCTCATAGATCGGACCATTCGAATCGTAGTATATCAAATGATGAAACAGCTAACAGTATAGCATCTCACAACATTGGAGGGTGTCTCGACGCGTTTCACGGTCAATGCCACTTTATCAGGATAATATCGTTGAGAGATAACTATTTATAGCAAATATCATACAATACAGTATCTTGTCATCTTCATTCAAATATATATGAGGCCTCAAAGCAAACCAAGAGCTCATGATGAGAGCAAGTGCAAACAGAGAGGCGATAACAGAGAGGAATCCTTGTATAAATGTTTATGAATTGCCACTTCAAAAATGAAGGAGATAGACCACAGGTCCAAGCTCTGATAGCTCCTGTGCTCTATGTAGATATATATACTGAGTTATGTTCCTGACACGCAGAGAGATACCATAACCTGGATGAATGGGAACCTTCCCTACCAAAAGCTTTCTTCCCCCAGGTCCTGTACTGGGCATGTCCCATATTACATTTTCCCTTCTGTCACCTGCTTAATGTTTTATCTCTTCATACTTTGCTCCTCGTTGTTTAGTCTTGTATTTTTTACTTTGTTAGATCCTCTCTGCCTTGGTTGAATAAGGTTGATTGCTTACAAGTCTTTCCATTTCCCTGGACTCCTGGGTGTCCCGGATGCACTTTTGGCTATAGGTGGTCCAATGGGTCCTAACGGGTCATCTCAGAGTCAGCCTTCAGCCCAGAAGAGGGGAAGGGGCATCTTTTGAAGGGCAAAAACTGCCTGATGTCCCTTGATCAGTCTTCTACTTATTTCTTAATATATATCTATAATAATTAGAAACTGAGTGGAAATCAAAAACCAAAGGTGCAGAATTTAAGCACAGAAATCCAAGCATGAAAGGAGTGATGGTCTTTTCTGGTGGGTGTACCAGGTTGCACCCATCCACCAACCTCCTACAACAAACTTTTTTACTTTCTGTTACACAGCATTCATATTTCCCCCCACAATTACTTATTATCCCATGATAACAGTTGTTGGAAACATTGTGTGCCCCTGATTTGAAAATATTCCACCAAACATCCAACTGGCCGTGATTCAATCTTTTACCCAGCAATACAAATCTCTGTAATCCTCCTGTATGATTGGTGGGACCACAATCATATCTCCTCATAATGTTCCTGGATCAGCATGGCACCAACCATTATGTTGTTGGGTTCTTTGTACTTCTCCATCTGAATACTAAATATCTTTACCATTTCCAGATAATCAACCACAGATACAAAATCCACCTTCTTCTTTTTTGTTGTTCATCCATTTCACTCGTCCAATGACCAAGCTAACCAAGGATGTCAGAACTGGAAAACATCACAGATTTAATTTTTCATCAGTTCAACAAATATGCGCATGGGGTAGATGATGGCTACAATATGAACAAGGAGGAAATGAAGGATCTTCTATAGAATGAGCTCAGAGAGGTGAGACACCATAGGACCCAATATTTAGTTTCTGATATCTTTTCCTCCACCACGGACATTTGGTTTATCTTTGTGTAGAAAACCAATGGCCAAACTGATGATTAGAAAAGCTTTTCTGAAATATTCTTGCTGCTTTCCGATGTTCATTAAAATAAATATAGAAATATATTCAGGGATAGATAGGACCGGCTATAAAGAGAGCAAAATCTTCACACAACAAATACCCAGATAAAACCAAACATAATATGTATGAAGCACAACATTGTCTCATTTAAATATTTTATTCTTGCTTGTACTTGTAGAATTAAATTGTAGTTTATGTAAGCAGGGAGGAGGCAGGAATGGAGAATGGTGGTGGATTAAACTTTTGTCTTTCTTCTTTATAAAGAAGCTCTGTGTGAGTTCATATTGAGCTCTGTGACCACCAGCATGTATAATAAGAGAAAATAAGTAAAAGTGTCAACATATTACACATTGCTATATAATAAACCGGGGCTTTAGATTACAAACCTGCATGACAAGTACAAACAATGGTGGAGAAGAGAACCCTCTACCCGTACTTGGCACTATTGCTATTGCCACCATTTACCAATGCCCAGCACAGTATTTGTGGGGTATTGTGTGGGTACAAGGACTACATTTTGTGTACAGTATAGAGCAGTATTACCATAGGGGAACCCTTATAATATCTTTCAGGTTTTCAGGGAACCCCTGCTATATTTACTATATCCACAGATCACAATATATTATTGTGAGGGTTAGTGGGAAGAATGCCTCCTATATCGCTGGCTATTGAGAAGAATGTCACCCATACAGGCTCTTACAAGATCATTGGTCATTAGTACAAACTGCTCATTGCACAATTGCACAAGGAATCTCTAGCAACCTTTGGAGGAACCTTGGTTGAGAAACACTGCTATAGAATATGGAAGCTCATGCTCTACAGGTCAATGACGTTTTAGGCCACATCCAATATTTTGCACAATTTAGCCTGTCTGATTTCCACTCTCCTATTCTCTGAGCTGTGTTCTTCATCAGAGCATAATCAAGGAGTAATGGTCGTGTGTAAGGTTACTTCTCCTGAACACGTATGTGCAAATGGCAGCTCAGCAGAGATCAAATCAGAGTAAAGTCAAAATGCAAGCTAAATCAATAACAGGAAGACAGAAACTAACACAGCCCGGCACCTTGCCTGGGGAATGACCGTATTGCTCATGCAGGGAGTGTTGGTGTGATTACAAAGTGTGGGATTGTCATCCAGGCTGGGCGGTGACTGGCTGCGTAGGTGATATATTACTGTCTGGTGAATTCTGGCAGCGCCAATACATCCCAGCCCTGAAACATAGCAAACTATGGCAAGGTAAGATTACACATTAGGGAACAGCTGTACATGATAAAGAACAGAAAACAGCCCCAAAAGCTCCCCCATCACATTCCGTGGTGTTTGGATTGGATTGTCTGTCTTAGCCGTGTGGATATATTTCCTGAGTTATATTTCTGACCCTCTTTGGAACTGGACAATTGGCTTGGATGAGCCATCCTCAACGTTACAGAACAAGTCCAGATAACTGTGACTGAACAGGACCGGATATACCATAAAATGAAAGAATGGGAATCTTCATTTTACCACAACCCCAGTCACCCGCAGATCCAGGATGAGTTCCGGAACCAAGTATTGGTGTGGTTGTTCCAGTACCTGGCACCAGATCTAAGCAAACTCTGTGCGGCAGAATGATGGCCCGGCAGAAAGAGTTTGTACAGTCCTGGCAGAGAGGAGGAGTGGGAGAACACAGGTACAAGACAAGGTGAGTGTTTTTCACTGACAACAATGTTCTGGGTCACCTCTGAGCACTTATGTTCTTCACAACACTTACTGGGTGCCATTGTTCTTCACTATCATCACTGTAAGGGGCTGCCAGGGTACAGTCCTCAGGAGTTAGGACTGGGGGGCTATGGTGGGGAGACGGTAGTTATCCAACATGCAAGGTCAGGCAACACCTGGTTTAATGGCACGTGGAAGATCAAGTCCAGGCAAAGGTTTGGGCAATTGGTAAGTTAAGAGTACTCCAAGTCCAGGCAAAGGTCAGGGCAAATAGGAACAGTGTATTCAGTAGCTGGTACAAAGTCATAGCACGTGTCAGCAACACACCTGAGGCTATAAAGTCCTAGCAGCCAAAGGCAGGATGAAGCCAGGAACTAATCTGCTCCTAAAATCCCCATTCAGCTGTGCACAGACTCTGATTATGTGCTGGGGATGTTTAAAAGGTTTATCTGCAGCTAAAGGGAAGCAGGGGATGATGAGAGATGGTCAGAGCTGCTGAGCAAACAACTAATTCCTTGATCTCCTTGCTGCCGAGTGATGCTACCAGAGAGAAAAAACAGGGTGTGATATACTGCGATGGCACACAAAGCATGATGGCCCGAATAATCGTCCATTAACACAAACATTAAAACTACAACAGCTATACACAATGGAAGAATCGGAGTCTGATTCCTCCTCTATGAACACACAGATTTACAGGCATCACAATAGAAATCAGGGTAATAAAGGACAAAGGAAAAAACGTCACCTAAATCAGGTAACAAACCTAAATCAATATCACATATACAGTTCTCTAACTTTGGAACTTACCAAATTCCAGCCATCCCCCAAATGCAGATTCCATATATATTTACTCATACACCTAGCATGAAAACCAGCACCTACAGGTGCCGAGGAGCTCCGACCCTTTTTAGCTGATCCTCCTACTCCCCACATCCCAAACCTACCAAAGGTACCCACCCTAGTTCAATACGTATTGAAGAAAATAACTAGACGTTTTCAGTATGCATTTGCAACCATTACCAGTACCAGAAGTTCTGAGCTTAGGCCTAAGCCTACCCAAAAATGTGTCAGATTTACAGATTACCTAATAATCAAACATGCAGTGCTGAAAATGTATAAAAATTCCAACAATTCCCCTGGAAGACCCATTTTTTAGGGATTGGATCTCTTACCAGCCATGCAAGCCTTCTGGTAGCTCTCTAATTTCGGCAATATGTTCTTGCCCTCTTGAGAATTAATTTACTAAACTGACTGATAATTCTCTATATACCTGTCTATGTTACAAAGCAGAGAATATCATATTTAATGCACCCAACTCCCAACCTCAATCTCATAATATTAGAATTATTATTATAATTATTATTAAACAGGATTTATATAGCGCCAACATTTTACGCAGCATTGTACATGTAATAGGGGTTGCAAATGACAGATCAATACAGACAGTGATACAGTAGAAGAGGTTGAATAGTTGGGTTAGGGCAGGGGCCAGGGTGGAGGAATAGGCACGGAGTAGATCAGAGGGAATTGGGACAAGTGGACATGTAGTAGATGGAGATGATGAGAGAAGAGTTAAGACTTCACCCACAGTAACAGGGCTGAGGGAGGCCAGTGATGATTTACAGGTGGAAGGGGTGGGTATGGTTGGAGTGGCTCAGTGGGCAGATTTACAGGTGGAAGGGGTGGGTATGGTTGGAGTGGCTCGGTGGGCAGAGACATCATGTCTGATTTTGTCTATTTTATCTCT
>NC_092869.1:941031-945002 GCF_032062135.1 Pyxicephalus adspersus
AGGTTGGGCTCATCCAGTGCAACATTAAAATCACCAAGGATTAGGGTGGGCAGGTCATGGGAAAGAATGTGTGGGAGCCAGGATGCAAAGTTATCTAACAATTGTAATACTGGGCCAGGTGGATGGTAGACAACAGCAACAATGAGGGGTAAGGGGCTAAAGAGTCGGACAGAGTGGACTTCAAAAGAGGTGAAAATGAGAGAGGGTGGGGTAGGAAGGTCTCTGTATGTACAGTTAGGTGAGAGGAGACCCCCACCACCCCCGACTTTGTTGCCAGGTCTAGGGGTATGTGTAAAGTGCAGGCCTCCATAGGTGAGAGCAGAGGCAGAGGAGGAAAGCCAAGTTACAGTGAGAGCCAGAAAGTTCAGCGATTTAGAAAGGAGAAGGTTGTGTATGGAGGTTAACTTATTGCCAACAGATAGGATGCCATACAGTCAATACCTACGGCTAAGTAGAAACTGTGTAAAAAAATGACTTCCTTTGGATCAAACATATTCAGCCATTCAGTTTAAATGTGACAACAGTAATGTAACAGACAAATTGTACAGAAAACTCTCTGTCCTATCGATATAATTGGAGAAGGTCCTCAAAAAGCGTGAAGTGCAGAATCTAAGCACATATCATCCAATCTTCATCAAAGCAGCAATAAGGAATGATGGACTTTTCTGGTGGCTGTACCAGGTTGCATCTCTTGAACACACCTGTGCAGCTGAGCAGAGATAAAACAAAGAGTAAAAGAATGACTGGCAATTAAAAAACTAGGAACAACACAGTAGCCAAGGCATCCAGAATATGAGAATAGTCAAAATACAAGGCAAAATCAGCACAGAAATGGAAAGACAGAAACTAGCCTTGGGCTAGGGAACAAACCTATTGCTCAAACAACGGGTGTTGGTCTGATCAAAACTAAATTGTGAGGCGGATTATCAGGCTGGGCGGTGACTGGCCGGGTAGGTACAACTTTTAAATGCTCTCATTGTCTGTACATCCCAGTCATAGAACAAAGTAAGAAGTAGCAAGGTAACATTACATGATAGGAGAATCAGTAAGAGGGGAAAAGCTGTTTGTCTGGGAAGAATATAATCTTGTCTTCTTATTATATTTCTGGTTCATTGCAGCATGTTATCAATCTTCATGTTGTGTTGTTGAAATCTTTGTCATAGCACAAATTCAACAAAATATTTCTTCATCATTTTCAGAGATTCATCCATAACTGAAAGGTCCGGCTTCAGTTTTTTGGTGGTGCACTGACTCATCCAAAGATGTCCGAACTGGAAAAGGCCATGGGCACAATTAATAAAATCTTCCATGATTATTCCTATAAGGAAGGAGACAAGCATGGTTTGAGCAAGCAGGGAATGAAGGATCTTCTACAGAACGAGCTCAGAGATTATGCTGAGGTGAGACACCATAGGATGGCATTGTTAGTTTAATGCAGAAAGTTTGTGATATATTTGGCTCCACTATGGACTTTTGTTTTAGCTTTGTACAGAAGGCGACACACACAATCTGCAGCCATATTGAGGATTAGGAAACCATTTTTTATTTCTCCTTGCTGTTATCAGACTAACTGTAAAGAAAGCAAGAACAATCATGATGCAGCAAATCCTGAGATAAAGGCAAACATAATATATATAAAGAACAAAAACTTTACCATCTTCAGTCTCAATGTCTTTTCTTTCTTCAAGGTTTCACCTAATTAAATCTCGGTTTATTTTAGGGCAGGGCTGGGGCAGAAATGGTGAACAATGGTGGAGAAAACCTTTGCCATTATTCTTTAAATATTGAGCGATCCAACCATTATGAACAATAAGGAACTTGATTAGGATGGAGTTAGGAAAGTGGATTTTCAAACATTTCTCAACTTTGTGATTTCTCTGGGCTCCAAGAATAATATGAGCACTGAAAGTGGCAATATGTTACACAGTGCTGTATAATAAATAGGGACCACAGACGTCTGCATACCTGACAAACAAATGGTTTTGGATGAGAAGAGAACCCTCCACCTTCTTCTCAAAGACTGATGTCTCAATAAGCTAGAGATTATTCCTTTACCCACCCTGTGTCTCGGTTTTCTGTATAACTATAACTGAGCTATAAACATAACTGTAATACTAATACTCTCTTAGCAAGTGTCATAGTGTTCTGGATCCCCAAGGGTCAGTGTGCCATTGTCCCGTGCTAGATGCATGATTGGAGAGAATGTAAATCCTCCTAATTAAGTAGAGGACTAGAAAAGTAAAAACTAACACATGCTGGAGCCCTGGGCTAGGGTACTAACCTTTTGTAATGGTTGTTGGTCGGAAGAATTCTTGGTTCTTTGACCAACAGCATAGGAGCATTTAATTAAAACTGTCACCATTATACAAAGTGTTGTATTACAAATCTGCATGACGAGTACAACCAATGGCACAGAACCAGCAGAGAACTTTCTGCCAATCCAACATCTCATTACACCACGAGAGCCTTTCATACAAATCTGATGTCTCAATAAAGAAGAAATGATTCCTGCACTGGCTCTGTGTTTCTGTTTTCTGCATTAATATATACAGTTAGGTCCATAAATATTTGGACAGAGACAACTTTTTTCTAACGTTGGTTCTGTACATTACCACAATAACTTTAAATGAAACAACTCAGATGTATTGACCTGCAGACGTTCAGCTTTAATTCAGTGGGTTGAACAAAAACATTGCATTAAAATGTGAGGAACTAAATCCTTTATTACACAATCACTTCATTTCAGGGGCTCAAAAGTAATTGGACAAATTAAAAAGCTGAAAATAAAATGTTCATTTCTAATACTTGGATGAAAACCCTTTGCCGGCAATGACAGCCTGTAGTCTTGAACTCATGATCACCAGATGCCGGAGTTCCTCCTTATTAATGCTCTGCCAGGCCTTTACTGCAGCGGCTTTCAGTTGCTGTGTGTTTGTGGCCTTTCTGTCTGAAGTTTAGTCTTCAACAAGTGAAATGCTCGATTGGCTTCAGATCAGGTGACTGACTTGGCCATTCAATGTCACATCCGATGTGCTATTCTTGGGATCATGACCTGTTCCACGCCTTCTCCATACGTTTTTCATTTATTTGTGGTAATGTACAGAACCAAAATTAGAAAAAAGTTGCTTATGTTCAAATATTTATGGTTCTAACTGTATATGGTGTGCAAATTACAATAATTCACTACGAATATTTCTTTGATTATAGATTCTGTATAAAGTAAGTTACCGGGGGGTGGCCGGGGTGCCTCTGTGACAATATGGGGCATAAAAAGGACAACCAGTTGAGAAGTCTTAAAAGTGCCAGTGCAAATGTGAATTTCCCTCCTAACATGCTGAGTTATTTTCTCTAATTTCACAATTCTTACACTCGAGTTAACCCCTCCAAGTGTCACCGTCCATGTGTTTACCCCAACCACCTCAGATTCCATGGGGCTCTCATTGTTCTTCCCCACCCTCCGCTAGGCACAACTTTCCTTCTTACCCCCAATGACACTTTTGTTCCCCCTATCCTTATTTAAATACCACAGTTCCTCCTTCACCTGTTGGACAGTAACGCTTCCCACTAGGAATTATTATTATTCCCACCTCTTCTTAACACTGGTGGCACCATTTTAGTTCCACCCTCGGTGCAAATTATAGTTCTCACTACTAAAACCTCCTAATTAACCCTGCAAGGTACTCTTATTCCACCATTTTGGACAATCCAACACCCCCCTCCTTGCCAGGTGCGGTTGTTTTCATACACCCCCATACCAGCACTAATGTATTCACAAATACACCCTACATCCCCCTGTACACTAGTGTTACCCCTGCACCTGACCCCTGCACTCTATATACTGTGTGTTACATTACACAGACCTGACCCCTGCACTCTATATACTGTATATTACATTACATACACCTGACCCCTGCACTCTATATACTGTATATTACATTACATAGACCTGACCCCTGCACTCTATATACTGT
>NC_092869.1:947249-951767 GCF_032062135.1 Pyxicephalus adspersus
ACCTGACCCCTGCACTCTATATACTGTATATTACATTACATAGACCTGACCCCTGCATATATATTTCTTTTTTTTTGTCACTGAAACGCTTACAAGCATCCTTGGACTCCAGCGTGTTTAAGGTGTACTACTGGCTGGAGGGGGTCTAATGTGTGGTTGAGGTGCTAGCTGACTTTTGGGTTCACAAGGCTATTGGTGGGTGTTTGGTACACCTGGGGAGAGGCTGAGCTGTGAGTTTGGGAGCATTGTGTTTTTCCTTTCCATTATACATAATATACAGTGAGATGCCAAGAAAAAAAGGGGCAGTTCCTCTACTGTCAGCAACTGCCCGATGTACACTGTTTGGAAGATCTCAATAGACAAAAGTAGCTAAGAAAACTTTGTTCTCTTTTCATGTACCAATAACTGACATCAGCATCAAACCAGCTGTAATTCAACCCACCTTTACCAACCACCACTAACCAAAACCAACCTCTAATCCTCCTGTTGGTGAGACCACAATCATGTCCCCTTTGATTGTTCCTGGTTCAATGTCTCCATGTTTTGTTATTGGGATCTTTGTACTTTTCCACCTAAATAAAATATTTCTTTATTCTCATCATTTCCACATAACCAACCACAATTGAAAGATCCAGCTTTTTGGTGGTGGGCCCATCGCTTTCATTCATCCACGACTTATCTAAAGATTTCAGATTTGGAAAAGGCCGTGGACACAATTGAAAGAGTATATAAGAATTACTCCTTTAAAGATGGAGACAATCATGGTTTGAGCAAGCAGGGAATGAAGGATCTTCTACAGAACGAGCTGGGAGATTATGCTGAGGCGAGACGCCATAGGTGGGATTGTTAGTTTAATGCAGAAAAGTGAAACCTTTGCTTCCTATGGACATTTGCTTTAGCTTTGTACAGAAGACCGCACACAATCTGCAGCCAAACTGATGATTAGGGAACTATTTATGATATCTTCTTCTATGATATACACAAAACATTGGCAATAAAAATAATATTCAGAGTTGGATAGGATGGACTAACTTTGAGGAGATGAAAAAATCCTGATAACTTCTATAATAGATCCAGACATTAAATGTAGAAAGAAGGAACGCTTCACCTTCTACAGTTTTGTTAAATCTTTTTGTTGGGTTTGTAATAGGGCTGAAATGGAGAACAATTATAGATTAAACCTCTGTCCTTCTTTAAATTCAGAGAAACCCCGGCTCTATGGACAAGGTTATGAAGGAAGTGGATGAGAACAAAAAGGTGGTGTTGGACTTGGACTCGTTCTTCAATTTGCTGGCCTCTGTCCTCGTTACACCAGCCCGGAGCCGGATACTGACTGATGTCTCAGAAAACTAGAAATGATTCCTTTATCTGTGTTTCCGTATATCTGTGGGGTAGAATCACTTATTATTATTATTAGACAGGATTTATATAGCGCCAACATATTACGCAGCGCTGTACATTAAATAGGGATTGCAAATGACAGACGAATACTTGCAAGGTTTCTTCACAACCTCATTGTAATCAAATATAAGAAGCAAATATCAATTTACACATTATTTGTATTTTATCCAAATTCACACTATGTGCACTTTTACTACCCCCCGTGTGTTATTGTTCTGGGCCCACAAGTGTCCTTGTGTTCACCCCACAACCAGCTCAGATTCTGTGGGTCTGTACAAGGATTGCAGCACCATGCCACCGTCCCATAGATCCGGCCATGTCTCTGTGCCAAGTGTTATCCCGGCACCAACTCTGGGCAGACTTTGTGTGGTGGAGTCATTTCTTATCCTGAAAGAGTTTGTATCGTCCTGGCGGGGAGGAAGGTGGTGAGGGCAGCAATGTGGGGCACATGCAAGGTAAGTGTATTCTATGGACAGCAATGTTCCCCCTCATCCCTTACTAGGGAATATTGTTACCCCTAAACAAGCTGCAACCCCTTTTATTCTCCCTGGGCTCTTCTGTTTCTTATTGTTCCCTATAGGGCACTTGTGTCCTTACACACCTCCTACTGGGCACTATTATTTCTTCTTACCCCTAAGTGGGACACTACTGTCCTTCCTCACCCCCTACTGGGTTCTGATGTTTCTTCTTACCCCCTGTAGGCATTATTGTTCTACCTCACCCCATAAAGGGCCCTTCTGTTTCTCCTTATCACCCACATCTTCTCACCCCATAAAGGGCATCATTGTTCTTCCTCACCCCCCCTACAGGGCACTATTGTTTCCTTTTACCCCATGTCAGGCACTATGGTTCCTCTGCGCCCCCTACTGGGCACTATTGTTTCCTCTTACCCCCTATGGGACACTATTGTTTCTTCTTGCCCCTGTGGGGCACTATTGTTTTTTTTAACCCCCTATGGGGCACTATTGTTCCTCTTCAAGCCCTTCTGGGTTCTATTGTTTCTTTTTACCCAATGTGGGGCATTATTGATTACCCCCACCCCCTACTGGGCTCTATTGTTTCTCTCCACCACCACAGGCTCCCATTATTTCCCCCACACTTGATTGGGCACTATGGGTCCTCTACCCCCGTTGGACCCCAATGTCCCCACCCCTTGTACTATACGCCATGGCCATGTGGTGAGTTATGATGCCAGAGGATGCCTCGGGCAGAAGTTTCTGGTCCCTGTAGCTCTGTCTTCCTCTGTAGGGTGACCGGTCTTGTTCCCGCCCCTTCCTGTAATACAGACCATTCATTGTAGCTGTCTTCCTGTGCAGGGTGACCGGTCTTGTTCCCGCCCCTCCCTGTAATACAGACCAGTCACTGTAACTCTGTCTTCCTCTGTAGGGTGACCAGTCTTGTTCCCGCCCCTTCCTGTAATACAGACCAGTCATTGTAGCTGTCTTCCTGTGCAGGGTGACCGGTCTTGTTCCCGCCCCTCCCTGTAATACAGACCAGTCACTGTAACTCTGTCTTCCTCTGTAGGGTGACCGGTCTTGTTCCCGCCCCTTCCTGTAATACAGACCAGTCATTATAGCTTTGTCTTCCCGTGCAGGGTGACCGGTCTTGTTCCCGCCCCCTCCATATTTCACAAAATAATTTTTCAGTTCCCTCAGAGTAATAGACATCCCTTTAACCAGGGGTCAGCAAACCTTTTTGGCTACTAGGCCATTTTTTGAAGTCAAGAAGGCACATTAGGCCGGACTCTCACCAGGAACGGCCCTGAAGGGAAATCTCTCTTCTGCAATGCATACAGAGGAGAGGGAATGTCTCCTTACCCCGGGGGCAGAAGTGGTAATGCTGGCTGTGGTAAATAGGTAATGGAGGCATAACAAGGAGGCTCAAGCACCATTTGCAGCTCTGGAGCCACGGGCTGCCGACCCTGCCAGCCGGGATTAGGACCAGAGGGGGCGTTAGGCCGGAACGGACTACTGGCTAGCCTGTATCTGGCCTAAAGGCCTAGGTTTGCCTACCCCTACCATAAACACTAGAAAGTACCTCAAATATCACAATTCTTATTTACTGATATGTGGGTGTAGGGAAAACATGGCCGCCTCTATGATTTGTAGTAAACACATTTACCTCAGAGATGGCATCCATTAGCTTGTTTCACACAAACATGGCTGCCAATAATGCTTTCCATAACAAAATGGCCGCCTTGGTACTCTTTGCCATTTCGTAGGCTGCCAAACACAAATTGGTCCGTGAGAAAATTTTGGGGGCCGGTGCCCCTCCCCTAGGTCAGGAGAAAGGCTCCGCTAGGGGGCGCACCGGCCAGAGCCGCGGACCACATCCCCCATACAAATTGTGGGCTCAGTAAAGTGGGCGGGGCTGTCCCTGGATCAGCCTCAGATCTGCGATGGGGCAGTGGGCGTGTTTATGACGATGACGCCACTACGGGGAGGTTCTCCCCTTTGATTAATACCCGGCTTCCCGCGCATGCGCAGCCAGTAATTTTAAGTTCCGCGGGACCGAAAAGTTTTGCCACCACTGTCCTGGACAACACCTTTCACTTTACCTCACAAAAGGAACAGCTGCCAGCCACAACATGTCCGACTTGTATGCGGTAAAAAAAATAAAATAATTCCAGCCACAAGATGGTGCCCACGTCTCCATGGTGACCGCCCTTCCCAGGCGGCCAGGGATTGGCCTGTGGTAATTAGGGAGAAGATAACAGCTGTTCCTGCGTAATGACGTCACGGCGGCCACGAAGGAAGACGCCTCCATTTTACAGTGAAGCGTTCAGCTGCTGACTCCATTTTGTAGTTGTCGTCCTGAGTAGGTTTTGCGCCCGAAAATACACCCGGAACACCAGCCGTGCTGACCACAGGGGCGCTCAGTGAGTGAGGGGAATGTCTGGAGGAAGGGAGACGTGTGGGGGTGTATTGGAGGGATGAGAGGAGACGTGTGGGGGGTATTGGAGGGGGGAGGGTAGGGATGGTCCGTATATAGGCCGAACACCCCGGGGAGTTAATGAGGTAAATTGTTGGGAATGCAAAGGGGTAAGCTGAGGCAGGAGAGGGTGGAAGGGTCAGGGGTTATTTGAGGGGGTTCTGGGGTATATGGGGGGGGCAGGGG
>NC_092869.1:951804-959955 GCF_032062135.1 Pyxicephalus adspersus
GGGGGGGGGTAAGGGGTATATTAGAAGGAGTTCTAGGGTAAAAAGGGGGTAAATTGGTGAGGGTGGTGGGTATTATAAGGGGGAGGGGCTATGTAGAGGGGGTAGTAGAGTATATGAGGGTGGGGGGGGGTATATAGATGATGGAGGGGTACAAATTTAGAGAGGTGTATGTGGAGGAAAAGGGGGTAAATAGAGGGGTAGAGGGGCTATAATGGAGAAGTTGATGGGGTATATTGGTGGAGGTAGTTATATTACTGAGGGTGATAAGGGGGTATATAGGTGGTGGAGGGGTACATTGAGGGAAGTGAGGAATAGAGTAGACGTGGTGGTAGGACATGTTTGGGTGCATTGGACGTGGTGTGGGGTAAATTGGGAAGGGGAGGGGTGGAATGTTTTGCAGGGGGCAGTTCGGGTACATAACCCATACTTGCCACCTTCCTCTCTAATATTGCAGGGGGCAGGGTACATTACAGGTGGTGGTGTGGGGTAAATTGCAGGGGGTAGTGGGGGTACATACCCGTACTAATCCCCCGACCCTTTGTTTTGCAGGCGGTCCAGGAGGTGAGATGGCCACCCCAGCAGCATCTAAAGTTGTACTAAAGAGCACCACCAAGCTGTCCCTGAACGAGCGGTGAGGAAGCCCAGCACCATCTTACCCCAATGTAACCAAAGTACCCAATGTGAGCCCCACTGAGGGCGCCACCTGCCCTGCTCCACCCTAAAGCAGAGCACCGGCAGTACACTGAGCAGTAATGTCGGTAGCATTGGGTCATAACACAGTATAAAGAGCCTCTCCGGCCTCTTGCCCCCCTTATATACCCCACCTGTGTTATATGGGTTCCACTTCTGACTCAGCCTGGTAGCATGTTACCTGTGCTGCCTGATTACCTGCTGATGTGTCCGGGGCTGGCACATTACCCGTGTGGCCGGTACCGTAAGAGGCATGATGTGGGTCACCCTCCCTGCCCCGAGACCCTCTGAGCGCACTCTGGGGTCTTGTAAGAGGCAATTGTATTGCTTTGTCTGCTCCTCCTATCAGTCTGCTCCATACCCTGTGCTGCTTCCTCCTCATCACATTCTGCACTGCTTTCCTTTCACCTCTTTGGTCATGTGGTGCCATCTAATGGTAACTGGGATGAATAGACCCGGATAGCAGAGTTCCTGGCCTTCCTGCCCCACAATGGTGGTCAAATCAACTTCCTGTATTGTAATATCACCTAACCAAATGTTTGTTAGACACCCCTTTCCAAAAGCATGCCCCCCATCCATTATTAGGGAGTCCATACCCCCTCCCTCCATATCCATTAATGGGGAGACCCCCTCCCTCCCTTCATATCCATTAATGGGCAGACCCCCTCCCTCCCTTCATATCCATTAATGGGGAGACCCCCCATATCCATTAATGGGGAGACCCCCTCCCTCCCTTCATATCCATTAATGGCGGGACCCCCTCCCTCCCTTCATATCCATTAATGGGGAGACCCCCCCTCCTCACTTCATATTGATTAATAGGGAGTCATCCACTCCGCCATGGCCCTTAATATGGCGGCTGGCCCCCATTATTGAGGTCAGGGCTTTGTGCAGGTCTTTTAAGTTCCTCCTTTTGAGATTCATATAGTGACCGGTTTGGTTTATTTAATGTTTATGGGTGAATGTTTGGTGATGGGTCTTCCTCCTCCATGTGAATGTGATGTCTCCATGATCTGATTCTCCTTCCTGTCCTCTCTGCTCGTTGTTCTCTGATCTGTCATCATTGTCTGTGTTGTCTCCTGTCATTGAACCCTTCCATCCCCCGCTATTTCCCAGACTCCTTTGCTTCGCAGCCATTCTTCTAGGTCTGGTTATTTTCTATGCATTATATGGAATTAGCTCGGCCTGAGTGTCGCCTGTTACAAATGGAGAGAGATCAATGCCTCTCCAGTGTGGGGGGCCTTGAGGTACGGCATAGTGTCTGTTGAAATTTTATCTAAACCCTCCCCCCATTTTGTTCGACCTTGAAGCTTTACTAACATGCTGAAGAACAAACAGATGATGCCGGTCAACATCCGCGCCACCATGCAGCAGCAGCACCTGGCCAGCGCCAGGAACAGAAGACTGGCGCAGCAGATGGAGAGCAGGCCGTCTGTGCAAGCAGCACTGAAGCTGAAACAGGTGAGGGGATCGGGGATGAGTGGTCTGATATGCAACATATGCCCTTCCCATAGGGTCCACCTACTCAGATGTGGGGGTATTTATATAGCTGACATATACTACAGTGATGTACAGAGAACACTGAGCCAGTCCCATCAGTCTCTGTACAGAGGAGCTGACACTCCAATGTCCCCCCACAGTCACACACTATTATTATACATTTATATAGCTCTGACATATACCATAGTGCTGTACAGAGATCACTGAGCCAATTATACATTTATATAGCTCTGACATATACCACAGTGCTGTACAGAGAACACTGAGCCAGTCCCATCAGTCTCTGTACAGAGGAGCTGACACTCTAATGTAGCAGGGGGCAGTAGCAGTTCCAGTCTCCTGTGAATGGAGCTGTGATGTAGACTTTCTTCCCGTGACAGGGTCTCTTTATGGATCACATGGCAATGTGCGGAGTATCTCTGGGTTTTTCTCTTGCAGGTTCTGTATGGAGGTGATTTGGATTCTGTATGATTTCATCCAATTATTGCAGAACTAACATTGACCAGGCAGGACTGGTGATGTCCCTGCTGCAATAAAATCACCTGGCTGGTCGCATTTATTTTTTACTCGCCTGTCCTGACGTGGGCACCGCCATCTTTTCCTTTTGGTTGGCCGGGGTGCTGTAACTCGTCCTGGCAGTGGTAGTTGGAATGTGCTGGGTGTGCGGCGTCTTGACGCTGATCTGTCATATTCCTATACTATGCCAAGGGGTAAATGTGCCTCCTAGAAATCCCTGTCCCTAGGGGGCACCCTCCACCTCTAGAGCTACATATAGAAAAAATCATGGCGGCTTGCCTGGTGACCCCCTACAAGTGTCCGCCTTGCATTATTCCAGCACAGCCGTGGAAGCGGCAGCTGATTATTTATATCTGCGATGACCCTCAACATTCAGATCTGATGGAAACCAAAGAGAACCTGTCTAAGGAGAAACCTCCGTCATGGGAAATGAGGGGAAGCTGGGAGGATACCCCCCCCCAATAGTATAATATTTCTTGTACTGTCTGACCAATATACATCAGTTGTGACGTCTTGTATGATTCCATATTATAGACCGGGGGGGGTAATGATATATAAATGAAGGTAGGTGAGAGGGGCAGGGATGGGGGGTCACTCTCGTCCATGCCCGCATAATACTCTGCATGGGAGAATAAAAGCCCCGGTCTGCTTTCTGCCCCTGATACCAAAATGCTACAAAGGCCGGGACATGGTGGTGGTTTCCTGAAAAGCTGACAAGCCCCAGAACCTGGGGGGTCTCATCGTATGACAGCAGGGGGCGGCCATAGGGAGGACTTTTATTTATTATTTTTTGCTCACGGTTATACAAGAAGCTGAATGTCCAATCCCCCAACTCCGGGGTCAGCTGAGATATCAGTCACATGGTCTGTTATGTAGAGGACGATTGGCTCACTGTCACCTCACCATGTGACTGGCATCCCGAGGGGGTGTAGACCTTTAATTTACAGGAACCCAGGGAGATGGAGACCAGAAGAGCACCATTACTGATTATCCTGAGACTGGTATGAAGGGCCGGGTGTTGACTTTCCTTAATTTGAAGATGCTGCTTGTTGATAAATCTCCTCCCTGCGCACATTAATTTTCTGTCTTTTTCTACCCCTCCCCCCTTCTTTCTGCCCTGGCAGAGCTTGAAGCAGCGGCTGGGCAAGAGCAACATCCAAGCCCGATTAGGGAGACCGGTGGGGAACCTTCAGAGAGGAGCCGGAGGAATGCGAGGTGGCAACATGGGGCTGCGGGGATCCTCTCGGGGCATGATGAGGGCTGGCCGGGGAGGCAGAGGAATGACGAGAGGAGCGATGAGCATGAGAGGTTGGTTGGCTGGAAGAGATACTAAAACCCGATGATGTCTTTCCTGTCAGTGACTGAACTCTAACCTGTTCTGTGCAGGGCAAAACCTCAGAGGCCGCGGAGGTTCCCCAAGAATTGGAATGAGGAGAGGCGGCCTACGGGGACGGGGCATTGCTGGAAGAGGGGGACTAAGAGGGGGAACCATTAACCGTGGTGGCGGCGCAGGAGGAAGAGGTTAGTACTCATCCCCACCCATTCATTGATTTTAAAGATTAACACCAAGTGGTAGTACAAACAAATCATTGCTCTTAGTGGATTTACCACCAAGGGGCACTGGAGCACAACTCAATCATTGCTCCTATACAGAGACACAAGGTGGCGTTAGAGAACAGCCCATTCATTGCTCTTATACAAATGGACATCAGGTGGCGGTAGTGCACAGCTCATTCATTGCTCCTATACAGATACACTAGGTGGCGCTAGATCACAGTCCATTCATTGCTCTTATATTGCTATAGCTTAGGAGCCACTAGTAATGTCCTCTTCTACCATAGAAGTCAGTGTGGACCCCATTATACTGCACCTTGTTATAGTATTGGCAGTGCCACCATTGTGCCCTTCATCAGTCCCTTCCTTTTTACTTTAACAGCAACAGTGACCCTGCTTCTCCCCGATGCAGATCCAACATGTAGAACCTCCTCTTACATCTATCCCAAGCTCATATGAAGATGGATGCAAGAGGAATGGTCAGGGGCCACTATGTGACAGGCCAGCTATGCCTCTGCCCTGATGTGTGCCACCCTGAATATCTGTGAGCGGGCTTCTTGATGGAAGATTGCCACTTTGGGGTAACTATTTACCAATAAATGGCTACCATCAACCGATTGTGTCAGCCCAGCTGTTCGGGGTGCAATGTCCATCCCAATGTTTTATAGCGGTGAGGTGGCTATGGCATTGTGGCTGCACCCCAACATGGAGTCTTCCCAATGCTCCACTCCAAGAAATGTGCATGTGACATCATATCATTGTCCTAATAACCCATCTGTCCTCCATGTTGTTCTCAGGCCGCGGGGGAGTAATTGCCCGAGGTAGAGGAGGGTTCGGCCGAGGACGGGGTCGCGGTAGAGGAAGAGGATCTACCCGCCCCGCACTGACCCGGGAGCAGCTCGACAACCAATTGGATGCCTACATGTCCAAGACGAAAGGCCACCTGGACGCAGAGCTGGACGCTTACATGGCTCAAGCAGATCCTGAAACCAACGACTGATCGCCGAGCTTTTATTTAAAGAACTGAGTTTTGCCAACCTAGGCCGGAGACAAGATGGCGGCTGGGCGGCTCTTCACCTCGTTTTAGAGTTCCTTTTACTTTTTGATACTTAGAACTGGTTATTTGGTTTTTTGAAATCTTTTATTATTGACTGAATGTACAATGACATGTTGCGGACCTTTCATCACTGCCCCACCTCCTGCGGGCCCCTGAATCTGTCCAATGTAATCCATCGGGGCCCCATTCACACTGGTCAGAACACAGGTGGGCCTGCAGCAGCATTGTTCTTATCGCAGCATTGTAATGCACTACTGGTGGATGTGGGCCCTCATGCTCATTACAGGGCCACTGTGGACAGTCTCTGGTCTGACGGTGTAGAATATTTTGTTGGATTTTGTAGCTGCGATGTTTATTCCTGTTCAATCAATAAACCGTTTACAGTCGAATGTCACATGATTTGTCTGGCTTCCCATTGGGTGGATTCTGAATGTTTAAAGTTTATTATTTTTTTTCCTTTCATATCTTGCACACCATGTCATCTCTGCAAATGGCTCTCCATTGCTGGTGGATCATAGCTGGTAGGGGCCAGCAGGGTGTTGTACACGGCTCCCTGAACACATCCTCTCAGAGCCCTCAGTGATGGAAGCATTGGGCCTGGAGCAGTTATGCAAATATCCAAATTCCTTGATGGGTGCTATCAGTCCGGGGCAGGGGGTGTTCCCAGGCAGGCTGCATTGGTAGAAGTTACACCCATGTGTGGTGCTGAGCGTCTATGATTGATATCTGAATAATGGAAGGGGTTGGGTTAAGGAGGGCGGGTGTGATATACATTCATTTATGATCTTCCATTAAGTGCCTTTGTCTGGAAATTGTATCTCTAGCAGACTGGGGTCATACATTTCCCCTTATCACGTATTTATCTGACAACCATCATCCTTCCAGACCCTCTAGTCACAATATGGCTGTGAGTGTCTGGTCTACGAGACTCCTGGGATAAAAGATAAGGCTACACATTGTCTCTGACTGAACTCTGAGCTGTATTCTGAAACCCATTTATTAATATTTATGTTTCCAATATATCATTTTGTATAAAGTAGTAGTTGGATCATTTTGGTGAGCATTGTGAGACCATGAACTAGGCCTCAGGAAAGCCTGGAAACTTATACTATTGGAAACTTATACTATACTAACTATATGTCCCAGACATGCCTAGTTTGGTCTCTGTGAACGCCTAATTTTGTGGTGATTAATATTCACTAAACACTATAAAAAGTGTAAGCTGAAGTAGAAATATTGTAACTTGCTAATCTGAAGACACTACTATAAACATTGTGATTGCGGAGACATCCCCGTATAGAGTAACATTGGCTGACCCAGAGAGTATTAAAGAAGAATTATAACTGTGCTTGCCAAGGGTAATGGTGCACCTAAGCACCTGGTGGCAGTCTACCTGTGATGGGTGTGGCAAGGGGTAATAGAGTGGTAACCTTGCCCTGTGACGGCCCTTCTCAGCCTGCGGGTGCGTGGACTGTTGCTGCATGCTGGAAAGTCTATGCACAGGGTGCGGGCTGGGAGGGTGTTCATCACAGAGGGGCTAGGTGATTCTGGACGTTTATGCTAGGACATAAGGCGGGGCTCTATCAGACTGCAGCTTCTAACGTACAATGTGAGATGCTCACAGTGTGCAGGGAAATCTGTAAGAAATGTCTGCGCAAAGGACGAGCCGGTATAGCGTGCGTCACTGAAAGGCAGATATGCAATCCTGGACATGGCGGCCCTTTCTGCTGACGCTGACCATGGAACATGGCGGAGCAGCTGGTGCAAGGTATTAAAGGGTTCGAGTATCAGGAACTGCTCAATCCATTTATGAATATCTGTATATAGGTGCCCCTGTATAATGTATGGTGGAAATCTGTCACGACATTCCTCGGGCACTGTGTGCAATGGCTGTCGGTCAGTAATTTCTAGGCCTTAAAACAGCTATGACAGCAATCTTGGAGATGGGGCATCTGGGCTGGCAGTATTTATGGGGCTGTCATTACACATTGACAAGCTCTGATAACTATTCTCAGCAAAACGGTATCAGTTCACACCCCATGCCCAATACCATGTAATCACATGAGTTGGGGAAGGGTCACTTCTATCAGAGGCATCTCACACAGGTACTGTGCTGTATAACAAACAAAAAATAAAAAAAAAGGAGCTCTGCATAGGTCTTTGTGTACTAAATAGGGCCAGAAGGCAGCTTGTGCTGGAGCACAGCTCATTTATTGCTTACACAGATGGACACTAGGTGGCGCTGATGCACAGCTCATTCATTGCTCTTATACAGATGGACACTAGGTGGCACTGATGCACAGCTCATTCATTGCTCTTATACAGATGGACACTAGGTGGCACTGATGCACAGCTCATTCATTGCTCTTATACAGATGGACACCAGGTGGTTCTGCAGTGTACCTCATTTATTGCTCCTTCTACAGATCCTATATACTTAATGAAGGATGTAATTATACATGGGACCCAACCTGTGCGTGCACACTACAATCGCCAGAGGGATACATGGAGGGATATTATTTCAGTACAAGGTTGCGTCATTGCCGGAACTCACCACTAGATGTCCCCAGAGAATAAATTGATTAATTGTAGTACAAATATATTTATTTAATGAAAACGTGAATAAAATGAAAAAATGTAATGAAAAAATGAAAATGAATAAATGAAAACTTTCCCAGCACGCTCCACCTTCCATGATTGCAAGTGATTGCCATTCTTTGGATTTACGATTCTTTTGAGAATCTGGGGTTTACAGATAGACACTAGGTGGCGCTGGAGCACAGCTCATTCAGATTATTACCAAGTGGCGCTGGTACACGGTTCCTTCACAGCAT
>NC_092869.1:960159-962072 GCF_032062135.1 Pyxicephalus adspersus
TGGAATTCTGAAGAGGACCTGTTAGTAATCCCGGACACATTACAATGTTCTACAACAGTATCATATTTCACAAAAGCTCCACCTTTTATTATTAAATACAATCCTCAAGCTCCAGTGACTTTGCTTCGACTGAGATGAGTCTGCTGCAGGCAGGAGAGAGCATTTCTTTAGTCTCTTCTGCCACCAGGGATGGAACACATTTTATTGCAGCCCCCAGGGCCTGAAACATGTTAAATTATGAAAATACAATAAAGACTGAAGGGTGGGAGGTGGAGGGGGGGGGGTCGCTCTTTTCTGATGATAGGCACCTCTGGGTTGTAGGGTCAGAATCTGCCCTCATGGTGCCCACACAGTGCAATCTGATTGATATGGCAGCACTTCAGGCAGGCTAAAGAGGCCTCTTACCACATTTTTTTAATATGCCTCAAGTGCTACTGAGCCCTTCCCAGGCTGCAAAGTGCAGATCCCTGAGCCGCCATTCTGCATTGGTGGTGATACTGCTGCAGCCTGTACTGACTGCTGTGCAGATGTTGGCAGTTGACAGTTGCCCCCGTCTGCTGTGCAGGGGCTCATACAGTTACCCCCACTGTCTACGGTGCACAGGGTCATGCGGTTGCCCCCACTTTCTGCGATGCAGGGGGATGTATGGTTTCCACTACTGTTTGCAGTTCAGGGGGTCGTAAGGTTGCCCTCATTAACTTTAGTGAAGGGGTTGTACAGTTGCCCCTACTGTCTACGGTGCAGGGAGTCATAAGGTTGCCCCCCCCCGTCTGCAGTGCAGGGGGTCGTTTGGTTGCCCCCCCGTTGTCTGTGGTGCAGGAGGTCTAAGGTTGCCTCCACTGTCTTTAATAAAGGGAGGCGTACGGTTGACCCACCTCTCTGTGGTGCAGGGGCTCGTACGGTTGCCTCCGCTGTATGTGGTGCAGCGGGTCGTACAGTTGCCCTCCCTGTCTGTGGTGCAGCGGGTCGTACGGTTGCCCACGCTAACTTTAGTGAAGGGAGTCGTACAGTTGCCCCCCACTGATTAGGATGCAGGGAGACGTAAGGTTGCCCCCACTGTCTGTGGTGCAGGAGGTCGTATGGTTGCCCTCGCTGTCTGGGATGCAGGGGGTCATAAGGTTGCCCCCTCTGTAGTGAAGGGAGTCGTATGGTTGCCCCTACTGTTTGCAGTTCAGGGGGTCGTAAGGTTGCCCTCGCTAACTTTAGTGCAGGGGGTCGTACAGTTGCCCCTGCTGTCTGCGGTGCAGGGAGTCATAAGGTTGCCCCCGTTGTCTGTGGTGCAGGGGATCGTGAGGTTGCCCCCGCTGTCTTTAGTAAAGTGAGGCGTACGGTTGCCCCCCGTCTGCGTTTCAGGGGCTCGTAAGTTTGCCCACGCTAACTTTAGTGAAGGGAGTCGGACGGTTGCCCCACTGTCTTTAGTGAAGGGGGTCGTTCGGTTGCCCCCGCTGTCTTTAGTAAAGGGGGTCTTCCGGTTGCCCCCGCTGTCTTTAGTAAAGGGGGTCTTCTGGTTGCCCCCGCTGTCTTTAGTAAAGGGGGTCGTTCGGTTGGCCCCGCTGTCTGCGGTGCAGGGGATCGTATGGTTGCCCCCTCTGTCTGTAGTGAAGGGAGTCGTACGGTTGCCCCCACTGTCTACGGTGCAGAGGGTCGTGCGGTTGCCCCCACTTTCTGCGATGCAGGCGGACGTACGGTGGCCCTTACTGTTTGCAGTTTAGGGAGTCGTAAGGTTGCCCTCATTAACTTTAGTGAAGGGAGTCGTAAGGTTGCCCCCGTTGTCTGTGGTGCAGGGGGTCGCTCGGTTTCCCCCGCTGTCTTTAGTATCGGGGGTTGTACGCTTGCCTCTGCTGTCTGTTGTGCAGGGGGTATTACGGTTGCCCCTGTTGTCTTTAGTGAAGGGGGTTGTACAGTTGCCCCTG
>NC_092869.1:963777-965250 GCF_032062135.1 Pyxicephalus adspersus
GAGGTAGGGGCAAGGGACGGGTCAGACAGGGCAGTTATAGCTGTGAGACCAGAGAGGGGGTAATAGAAGGAAGTGTAGTTTGGGGGGAATATGTTAGCATTGGTTGGGCGTGACACAAAGGCCACGTGAATGCCCATTGGGGTCTGGGTGATGATACCTTGGAGGTTCTGTACATCCAGCTGAGGAATCGTAAGTACCACTAACCGCCCCGTGTCCCATGCCCTGACTTGGTGTACCCCCCCCCCTCCCCCTCTATTCAGTCTTATACCCCCAATCTGCCATTGGCCCCGGGCCCTTCTCTGCATCACCTTTTCTAAGGGTTACAATTTCAGCAAAACCCTCGAGTGTAGCCTAGAAGCCCTTCCTTTGACAGGTTCTCTTGATCTCATTCAATATATTCTGTTTTGGGACAGGAAGTTGGCTGTGCGCAGGGAATATTCTCCCCCACCATGACCCCTTCACCCAATGTGCCTCCTCTCCCTGTTGGATTGGGCCCCTCTAATCAGTCCTGATAAACTCTTTCTATAAAACCTTTTTAAGCAGTCCTATCCTTGTACCTCAGAAGGGTTAAATATCCAGCTGGGTGATTGTGGTCACCTGTAGTCATTAAAGCCTGCTGGAGGCGGGGCGAGTGCTAGGAAGGGGCAGTGTGAGCTCCAGTTGTGTCCCCAGCCTGGTAAATCACAATGCCATATGGCAGCCTTGACATTGGGGGGCCCCAGTACCTCCCCCCCATCCCAGGAGATGAAGATGACATCTTTGGAGATGGATTTTCCGATGTGGTAAGATATTCACCCCCCCCACATACGCACAATGGGGAAAATTGCTTGATTAAAAAATTTAAGGCCCCCAAAATTTAGTCTGATTTTGGTGACTTTTTAGTTTCCCAGTTGTGATTCATCTGCCAGTGGATGGCGCCGGTGGGCGGTTGGTTGCAGTGTCCCCAGTGGTTGTATTTGGTGGCCAGTTTGGGACCTCCATTGACCTCCATTGACCATTTGGTGACCCCACTGGTGGTCACAGTTGTTAGTTTGTATCAGAATGTTGTCACATAGATACAATGTTACATTTATGGTCATGTGACACAAATGTGTGAGGTCACATGACTTAAAGGGCCAGTGCACCTAAAACTGGTACAGCTATAGGTGGAAAGATGAGTTTTATGAAAATTGCACCAAGTGCACTGTGGTTGTGGGGGGAGGGCTCAGGCAGTGAAGAAGTTAAGTGCATTTAAGGGGGGAAGGGCCAGCGACCCATCCCCCCCCTCCCCAACATGGAATCAGAGGTTGTCCCTCACTTGTGTTTGTCATGCTGTGTGCTCCTTGTCATTCATCACATTTTTACTTCCCTCCTTCCTACAAATTCCAGAGATTCCCCCCCAGTAAGAGGACCTGTCTACCACAAAGACCTGTGTGTACAATTAGGCAGACTGTAAGCTCCTGGGGTCAGGGTCTCATTATACCCCTATAGAGT
>NC_092869.1:966594-968420 GCF_032062135.1 Pyxicephalus adspersus
CTATAGAGTGTCAGCTCCTGGGGTCAGGCTCTCATTATACCTCTATAGAGTGTCAGCTCCTGGGGTCAGGCTCTCATTATACCCCTATAGAGCGTCAGCTCCTGGTTTCTGTAGATTGTCAGCTCCTGCGGCTCCCCTCCTCTTGGAATGTTGATGTTTTGCTTTCCATGCTGTTTCCTGCCTGTCTTGTGTTGTGTCTGCGGATAGTGTTTGTCTCTGTCTGCTTGGAGTGAGTCATGTGGGGGGGGGGGTCTCTTCTTGCCCCCCCATCCTGCTGTCTCTTCTTGTCCAGCGGTCTCTTCTCCCCTCTCGGTGACTCTCTCGTCTGTATTTGTCTCTATAAATACATTTTTCTCTCTCCTCCTCCCTCCATCTAATCATTTTCTTGGAGTCTCCGAGCTCGCTGCGGGGTCTGTTAGCTCTCCGTTAACCACGACTGTCTTACCAATGCATGTGTGTGTGTGCGCCTGATTGCTAGCTCTTGGGCCCAGCTGCAGTGTCTGAGTGGGCAAAGGCATTTTTTACCCCCTTCCTTTCTGCCTTCCACCCAATTCAGGGCAGATTGGTGACTCAGGGGGAAATCATGCGTTTGGCTGTGATTGTATCTTTTCCTGGGCTGCCTGGTGATGGTGGCTGCTGAGTGGGCGCAGTCCTGGCGCAGCGCGCGGTTGTACGCGTGTGTATTTGTCAGCGTTCTGCCGCTCTCCTAACTGGTGTGCGTTTTACAGGTGTTCCCCGACATGTCACTGACCCCCCCCAACAGTAACGATGCCTGCCTGAGCATTGTTCACAGTCTGATGTGCCATCGGCAGGGGGGGGAAAATGAGGGCTTCGCCAAACGAGCCATCGAGAGTCTGGTGAAGAAGCTGAAGGAGAAGAAGGACGAACTGGACTCGCTGATCACTGCCATCACCACCAACGGCGTTCACCCCAGCAAATGCGTCACCATCCAACGCACGCTGGACGGGCGGCTGCAGGTATGTGGCTGTGGGATGCTCAAGGGGTAAAATGGTTTATTTGTATCTGGGCTGGCTCTATTATTGGTGCTCAATGAGGGGGTGCCACTTCTGTACCGCATGGGTCTGAAAACTGCCCCCTTCACTCATCTCTGAACCCTGACCTGTCTCTATCTATCCCCCCTCTGGACTTGAACTTGCCCCTCTGTGCCCTTCCTTATTTGTGTCTGTCTTCCCCTGGACCTTGACCTGTCCCTGCTTATACCCCCTGAGCTATCTCTGAACCCCCACCTTTCCCTCCCTCTCTGACCTCTGCTTCACCAAATACCCCCCCCCCCCTTGTGTCTTCTTACCCGGTTATGAAAAAACTTCTAACCCATTCCTGTCTGTTCCCATTTGAACCTGAACCCATCTGTCCATCTATGGCCTACTACTGTGTGTGTGTCTATCTCCTGTGAAAGACAAACTGTTGCACCCCCCCTCCTATACCCCTTTGTACCCTGACTTGTCTGTCTCTGCCCCCTTCCGACTCCTGGCCTGTCCTCACCTAAACCTCTCCATACATCCATAAACCCAGACCTGTCACCCCTTATACCCCATGACCTGCACCCCTCCTAACCCTGACTTAGCTGTATCTGACTCCAAATGAACTCTCACTTGAGTACCCCTCTGCTCCCTGACCTGACTTCCTCTGTACCTTGTCCAGGGTTCATCTCTATGCCCTGACCTACTTCTCTGTAGCCTAACCTGGCTCCCCTCCATACCCATCTCTCTCACCCCTCTCTATCCTCTGTCTCTATTGCATTCCCCTGTAATCTCTCCCCCATGGTATATCTTTTCTTTCTCTCTACTTTGTCTCGCACTTGCTCA
>NC_092869.1:969791-992234 GCF_032062135.1 Pyxicephalus adspersus
GTTTTGTCTGCACTGAAGACCTCTGGGGAGAGGATGGGAGGGGGAGGGAGTCTCACTTCAAGTCTCATATAAACAGTTCAGGAGAAACCAGCAGACCCCCTCCCCCCCCCCTCCGCCTGTCAGTCTGCTGAGCTGCTGCAGAACCTCTTCCCCTAATTCTGCTACAAATTCCTCCATATTGTGTCCCCTTCATGTTGTGGCTCCATAGAGTTAATATGAATCCCAGTCCGGGGTACAGGATAGGCACACGTGTACGATGGCGATATTTATCCGTGGCCATTTCTCCGTCTCCCTACACAGAATCCGCCCATAGATGAGAAGACGTCTTCTTTTGTATTGATGTTTGATCGATCTCATAAGATGAAAATAATATTTCTTGGCAGATGAATGTTACTAAAGATGTTTTTTTGGGCTGGTTTCTATTGGCTGAATGATCTTTGCTCATGTCTGTGAAGTTATAATCGGATAATCAGGCCATGGGGTCCAATAAGTGTCCTCCATCTCCATCACATGTGTAGAAGTATGACTGGCCACTGAAAACTTGTTACTGAATTATTTTCATGAAAGATCTTCACACATCCAGGCCCTATGATGGCCATTCACATAGACTGGCAAGATTTGGCACGGGTATCTCCTGGTTGGGTCGGCTATGCTGATCATGTGACGCGTCCACTTAGTACTAATTTGTTTAAAAAATTTGGACCTAAATCTTTCTCTTCCATAGGTTGCTGGTAGAAAAGGTTTCCCTCACGTCATTTATGCCCGCTTGTGGCGTTGGCCAGACTTGCACAAAAACGAACTAAAACACGTGAAGTTTTGTCAGTACGCCTTTGACCTGAAATATGACAGTGTGTGTGTGAACCCGTACCACTATGAGCGGGTGGTGTCCCCTGGCATCGGTAAGTGTCGGCTATACTGGTAAGGAGAATGTGTGGGCCACTGTATAAGATTTGACTAAATTTTGGTTTCTATTTTCACAGGTCTGAATATTCCGAGTGCAGGTGAATTCGGCCTTCCTTCTCTTTCTCCTTTTTTCTCTGGTCTGTCATGGAGCTGTTTGTCTGAGTTTTTGGTTTTTGGTGTTTTCCAGGCACACCGTGTCGCTCTGTAAAAGAGGAATATTCTCATGATTGTGATATGGACGCTCCTTCGTGTCTCTCGACACCTCCGGAACTCCAACCACCTGTTAAACGCCCTCCTTTACCACAAATGACATCTTCCGACACCTATAGACCATCTCTGCCACCTATAACACTACCCAAAAGTCCTCAGACGACCGTCGGCATGTACTCCAATATGCCCATGTCGCCATCTGGTAAGACCCTCTCCTCCGTTTTCCATTACCTCCAGTTGGAACATCAGTGTGAATGTTCCGAATTCCACATATCCTGGAGGACTAATGGAGGTTGTAAAATTGTTTTATATATTACCAAAGGGACCTCCACTAGGGTTGTGTACTGTGAAGGGGACAGACAGGTAACGGTATTCCTTTATACACCACTGGTGGGACCTTATCAAGGGTTAAGTCACGATTCTAGTCACCAGACGCCCAGGACATCACAAAGGTTGTGGTATCATTTCTTACATTGCTGGTGGTACCTAATCTAAGGTTAGATGCCTTTTATCTATAAACGAGATACCTAGAAGAACAGAAGAAGGTAGTGATAAAGTTATAAATCCTTGAACCTCATCTTGGGCTCTTTGAAGGTCCATGAACTAGGTATCCATGTGGACATGGAGGTAGTGATACCTTCACACACAACTGGGTGGTTCTCATGTGGCTTCTCGAACTTATCTTCCAACTCAATAATGCATCATTTTGGATTCTCCTACAGAACAGAGGTGGTGTGAAATCCTGGAGCCACGTAAAATAGACTGGATTCCCAGTACCACTTCTGAGAATAGTTTTGAGATCTTCCGACCCAGATTATAGAGATCACATTATTCAGCGGATCTTTCCAATGGTAGTGACGTGATTTGTGGTCACCAGATCACTGGTCACGTTGAGGTTTTTGACATGTCGGGGTTTTCTTCTCACTCCATAATGTCTTCTTTCTTGCAGTAAATACTGGTTGTGCTCTTTCTTCTCACACACATGGCGACAGCCTGATGCCAATAGCCCCTCAACAGCAAATGGTGTCCACATCTCCTCCTTCCACTCCTACTCAGAACTCTCAGAGTAATGGTTACCCATCGCCTCCCAAGCAGCCCTACCACAGTAAGTGGATCTGGTGGAAGTTTTAGAACCTTGGGGCTTAACTTGTGGTTGTCTGTTAAAAATTTCTCTTTATACCATTCTGCAGCTACCTGGACAGGAAGCAGTACGGCCGCATATACACCCAATCCACCACAATCGAATGGTCGAGGAAGCCAACAACCCCCACTTCACCATCCCAACCAGTACTGTAAGTCCGACATTGTAGATTTTTGATGCAACCAACATCCAAGTCTAATGTGAACCAGGATAGGTTTAGTGCCAATTAACAACCACATCTCTTTGGTATTAGACTGTTGAACTGCTCTAGACCAATCCTTTAGGTTGCAATCTAAATGTTTGGGGATAGCACGTACCTAGCAGAAGAGATTTGCTGTAATGGGAAGTGGCAGTGTCTAGGATAATTAATGCATTCTTAAAATGTACAAAAGGAGTTGCCAACCAAATCTCATTTTTTGGTTTTCAGTGGCATACGAACATTTGGTGCTATATTTTAAGAACAACCAAGCTCTTCTAACATGCAAGGAAACCTGAAGTTGTGTCTTTTTTTTTTTTCTCTCTGCACAGGGCCCCTCCATCAGAGCTCACCTCAATACCAGCACCCTGTTTCCAATCACCCAGGTATGTGTTTGTTGGGTTGTACGTATGGTAGATTTCCCAAGTTATGTGTTATAAATTGCTAAAAACTGCTTGCCTCTGAAAGGTCCAGAGTTCTGGTGTTCGGTCGCTTACTTCGAGATGGACGTCCAGGTCGGAGAAATCTTCAAAGTGCCATCAAACTGCCCCGTGGTGACGGTGGATGGATATGTAGACCCTTCTGGAGGGGACCGATTCTGCCTGGGTCAGCTGTCTAATGTTCACCGTACGGACACAAGTGAGCGAGCCAGGTGAGATGCCTGCACACCCAAGGTTTAGGTGATGAAGTCATACATCAGGATTGGGCGGTGAAATTTACTTTTTGTGTTCCAGACTTCACATCGGGAAAGGCGTTCAGTTGGAGTGCCGTGGGGAAGGTGATGTCTGGATGCGCTGTCTTAGCGATCACGCTGTTTTTGTACAAAGTTACTACCTGGACCGTGAGGCAGGCCGTGCCCCAGGGGATGCCGTGCACAAAATTTACCCCGGAGCCTATATCAAGGTAACCACTCCTTCCTGACCTCTTCAAATCTGTTTCAGAGCCTTTTGAGTAATCGAAATCCATGGGTTATGTTTTTCAGGTGTTTGACTTGCGCCAATGTCACCGCCAGATGCAGCAACAAGCAGCCACGGCGCAGGCTGCAGCAGCAGCCCAAGCTGCCGCAGTAGCCGGTACAATTCCTGGCGCTGGGTCTGTGGGTGGAATTGCACCTGCTGTCAGTAAGTATTGAGTACCACAAGTAGCCGTTGGTGATACTTCAACATGGGGGGGTTTATTTCAGTTGAGTCGTTGCTTAGTGATGGTTGATCCTACTTGGAAAGCTTGGCTGCATTGGGTGGAACCATTGGGGTACCTAATGTGTCCAATTCTCTTCATAGGTTTGTCAGCAGCGGCTGGTATTGGCGTGGATGATCTCCGCCGTCTCTGTATTCTGCGTCTCAGCTTTGTCAAAGGATGGGGCCCTGACTACCCACGGCACAGCATCAAGCAGACTCCATGTTGGATAGAAGTTCACCTGCATCGGGCCCTGCAGCTCCTTGATGAGGTTCTCCATACGTTGCCAATGGCTGACCCAAATACAGTCAATTAGTAGAGGCTGGTAAAGCATGGACAGTATATTGTAGGAGCCATTCATTTCTACCACATGATTTTTTTCTGAGTTTTCTGCAGTCAAAACTGACAACGTACTATTAGAAGTTCATTATCTGGGCTGCAATGGGCACTTCTCAAGAACTGAGGTCCGTTTTCAAAGTTGTAGACACTCTATGGCCAAAAGTTTGTAGACCCCAACTTGCTTTTGAACTTCTTAGACATTCTTAAACCATGGACAATAATTTTAAAGTTGTCCCCAACCCTCCTTTTTTGGTGATGGCTTTCAGAAGATTTTGGACCATTTGTGAGGTTCAAAACTGATGTTGGAAGAGATCTGAGTAGGGGTTTTAGTCATCAGTAGGGTTGAGGTCAGGGCTCTGTGCAGGACACTCGAGTTCCCCCACACCAATCTGGTGACACTATAGCTTTATGAGGCTACCTTTGTACCCCGGAGCACAGAAAAGGGTCTTCACCAAGCTGTGACCACAAGGCTGGAGAAGCACAACTGTCTGCAATGTCTTTGTGTGATGGAGGATTACCAGGACCCCTCGTTGAAAACCCCAGAACTGAGGGTCCACAACCTTTGGCCATATTGTGTATTCCCAAGAAAGTTTCAATGACTGCAGCAGAAACCTAACAAAACTAACCGCTTCCAAAAAATAAAAAACGTAATTTCCATTACGGGACAGTTTGGGCTACCTCAATTGCAGACTCCCCCACTTTCCATGCCGCCGAGGGACTTTTATGCTGCCTGTAAAAAGAGGCCAAAGGGTTTTATGTTTTGGTTTTAGGGGGTTTGGGGGGCTGCGATGAAACTGGTACCAAAAACACTTACCAAATATTGCATTGGAGGAAGAGTAGCAGAGGACGAAATGTGGACGTTTTTATTTTATATAAAGAAGTTTCCACGTTCAAACTGACTTATCCGAAATAAAATATTTATGTATTGTTGCTTATAAAAGTGTGGTCTTCTCTAAATTTATGTTTTGTGTGCTTGTAAGAAATCTGGGCAAAAAAAACCCCAAAATGTTGGTAACATCAACGCTGTTCAAAATGTTTCCATGTTTCAAGTAACTATAAGATTTCTGCTTTACTTCCTGTACGAATTGGTAGACAGAACAGGAAGTGATGGGAAATCACTCGCAGGGGACACTGATGGAATATAAAAGCTGGGGTGCCCCCTGCCTTTTGTTTCCCCTTGTAAATGACTGTGTTAGCCTCTAAAAAAAAAAAAATCTGTCTGACCTTCATAGAGCAATCACAAGCTTCACCTTCCAATGGCAGTTCAATGCATTGTGCAATTTTATGCCTTGCAGGTCATATTCTGATCCTCGCTTTATGTTGAATGAGGGTAACTTTGATCCCCCTCTGTCCTGGAATATATGTATCTAGTTAGGTTTGCCCTCATTTCCTGTTTCTGTGACACCTGTCACACCCTAATCCTCAGAATGCCACTGGGCCAGGGCACCAGGGGAAACTTCCCAAATCTACCAGTGGTTAATGCCCTCTGCTAAGCTGTCCTGAAGTTTTGGTTAGTCAGGTTCTCTATAACTATTTGTAGAAATGTGTCGTAGATAAACAGAATCATCTCATGAAATCCTCTTAGGTTTCATAATTCGGCATCTCCGTCTCTGGCGTCTATCATTGCCCCATCTGTAGCTGATCTCATTCTTTCACCTGGTGCTAGGTCAGAGAATAGGATCCAATAAAAAACAAGCCATCCTTGGGGTCGGTGTTGGTTTTGCAGGACCATCCAAGTTTATACATTTGGAAAACCGGCTTGACGGAGATAGCATGCACCTCAAAGACTTGTTATTGGTCACAGAAATGGCTCCAAATCACTTATAGACAGCCCGAAGCATTTCCATGCGGGGCCCTAATGTTCCTACAATAAAGTTATATGGAAAGTACGGATACAGCTGAGAAGAATCAAACATGTTTAAAACACTCTTCTACACATCTTCCTACATTCATACTTTTTTTTTCAGCCTCCTCTTTATTTGTCATCATCCTACAAACTGACACAAATCTGCATTCCATAGACTTGTGAGCATGGTGGAGTCCCAATGAGGTGTACCGCAGGGAAAGATAGGATATGTGGCTCCTGTAATACTCCTGCCCCAATTCTAGGTGGGATCGCTTTGTATTCCCGTATTCAGACGGCTCTCTGCAGTGCTACAGTAAAATGAACATGTGAATAGAAGTAGAAGGCCATGGACTGGATTCCATGATGGTGTTAAAAAGACCCAATCATGGCAATCTTCTCATAACTTTGTATTTGCATTTGTTGTCCCTTTATAGTCCAACGATAGGAATCATACAGCACAGATCTATCCGAAATCAATGATTTATTAAACCTGCATTGTGATTGGCTCTCTGACACACGTGCAGATAATCCATCAATCAGAAGAATGCCATGGCTGGTCAAAGTCAATGGAAAGCTCACTGAAGGGTTTGTAGTTCCGGATTCTTATCTCATTGAATGGTTGATGAACTGATACGTGGCATCATGTTAGGGACATTTTCCTTGAGTCTAATGAGTTTTTGGTGCTCCCAGTGTACGGGAACGAGGTGCTCTGTTAGCTGCCAACCCAATGAGGGAATACAGAACCTTTCATGGTATGGGTCGCCAGTTCTATATCAGATGCCAGGGACATTGATGATCTCCAGTGCCACCGCCACAGATCACAGTTGGTCCCCAGCTAGGTGTACATTCCGTTGTCCATCCACAGTGACCTCTACCTACAAATAGCTCCAATTCACTTATCACTGGCGTACACACAATTCACTCATCACATAAGGTTTGTATTTGATGTTTTATTATCTTCTATTCATTTCTTGGATTACAAATTATGTTCTTGTTTTATTTTTTTTTTAAAAAGCAGCAACCTCTCTGGAGAAACAGCTCATTGTTTAAATTATCTGTTTAGTAAACCTGGAGTCGTAAGATCGATCCCCTGCTAGTTCCAGCTTGGCCGGTCCTTGTGCTGAGGAAATGGAAGATGAGCACAGAGATAACACAATGGCTGAGAGGTAGTTCCTCCAGATATAGAGGGGGTGCAGTGAGTTTGAAACCATTGCTTTAAACATCTAGGGGATGAGCCTGTGTCTTCAGGGGTGAAAGCAATGGCGGAGAGGTAAGTCCTCTGTCTGTGAGGTGTATCCATCTGCCAGTTATTGTCCCAGAAAAATAGGACAATCGCATTATCCTGGGCTAGCAGATGGCTGAAATCTATTGAGAGCAGTTAGCTGGGAGGTAAGTGCTCTGGATGGTAAGGTGGTGGCCATGTGTTCGAGCCATACCTTTACTATGTTTTATTTCTGCCTCTCCTCATCCTGGAGAAATAGGAGGACGGGCTCTAAACTCTGTGTGAGGAGAAGATGGCTCAGAAGACTCACTACCTGCTATGAGGGCTGCAGTCACGATGGGCTTGAGGGTTCGGATCCCTGGTCTGGTCACCTCACCTCTGGTGTTTCAGGCAGTGGTGTCATCACAGATGTTCCCTCATCTGTGAATGATTCACCTAGTTGATCCCAGACATGCCCTGGGATGGTGGGTCTGCATTACAAAAGGTAATAGGGGATTGCATCAAGGAGAGTTGTAAGTTGCCATCCAGGAGCTAGAAATGCATGGGGACTGTGGTCGTTAAAAAAATTTTATAACATGAAGTGTTGTACACCTTACTCCCCTCAGATCACCCTGGGACTCATCTTGCTACCCTCTGGTATATTTGGGGATACTTTGTGTACCTGCGGTGTCCCTGAAGCTGCTTGGATCCCAGGGAGAGCGCAGCACCTTTACTTCTTAGAGGAGAGGCAACCTTTGCGGGGTCACCAGGAAGCAGAGATGTTGGCTCTGGGATTTGATCTCACGATCCCAACGAGCAGCAGCGAGAGGACTTACCTCTGAGCCATCTCCACCTCTCACATACCAATGTGCTCATCCATCATACTTCAGAATCCTCAAATTATATCATAGCCAAGATCAGCTTCTCTGCCAGGACATGTCACCAATAAGTAGGGAATGTAGGCTGGCCAGCCAATAAAATGGAGAAGATGAACAATCCAATCAATGGGGTCAAACCTCAATGGCTGGGTATAACGCTCCTGGTGCCCAACCATGCAATGCGCACTGACTGGTGGGATGGCTATAATGAGATACCTGGGACAGAAATCATGACGACAGGTTCTCTCTTTGAGCCACGGCTAACACTCTATAACCCAACCTGCCCGCTCAATTTAAGACAGGAACAAACAGCAAATCCACAGCCAGAACTTCAAACACACATCTAATGCTAAGATAAATCAGGTCCTTCCTGCAGCACACCCGTAAACAGATTCTTTCTTACCATTAAAAGCCTTCAGAATATACTGCCACCTGCAGGAGGAATAGATAATAGCATACAAGAATTACCCTTAAAATACCCCAACAGCATGTCACCCGAGGGACAGGAATTATGCTCCTAATGGACTCCAAGAAAAGGATTTAAACTTCATACACATTGAAATCAGAGTCAGAAACAGGTTAATACTAAGAAAGTGACATAGACAGGGCTCAGGTCCCAGGTACCAACCCTACGGGCACCAATGTGACTCAAGTCCAAGCAAAAAGTACAGAGAGCCATTGAGTCCAAAAGGAATGCAGCACCACGGGCCCTCAGATGGTGACACCTTGTCAGCAAAGTCTTAGTCATCCAAGGATAACATTTCAGGACCTAAACTCCGGGCATCTCCTGAGCCACCAACACCCATGGAAGTCATAATGGATGAAGATGATGGCTGAGTAGGACTATGCAGGACTAGGACCGGCCTGATCAATCCTGGAGGAAAGCGGGTAAGAAAGAGACCTTCCTTAGGGTGTGAGGGAAGGGCCCACCAGGGACCCAAAGGACCATGTAGGGGACCAGAGAATTGTACATCTAAATCAGGAGAGGAGGTTAGACATTCTGCAAATTAAACTGGGGTCAGCAGAGGAAATGTTCCGGTCAAAGCTGCTTGCGGGGGCCTCAATCATCACATCAATCAGCAAGGAGCCATTGGTGACCTTCAAGTGCCCAACGATGAACCAGCCATGGCGTCTAACATAGCCGAGTACCCCCCGACACCAACCAGAAGCCCCGGGACTGTGGTTCTCCTTCAAGAATAGAACAACAGGGAATGGCTGGGCATACCACAATGAGGATGTTAGAATGTCAGCAATGAAATTGTGGCCCTTCAGTTTGGGTCCCTGAATATGGCCTTTCACCCCTCAAATAGCTTTCCATGAATGGACCAAATGGGAATTCCAAAAGCACCAAAAACCGAGGGAGGGGCTACTAACCCCAAAAATATACAAGGTACATGTGTAATCAGCTTACGTCAAGTGAGGGGTTTCCCTGTCATGGAAAGGAGGGGTGCAAGGCTGTATTTGGGGACCCATGCTGGTAAATTGGTGCAAATACCTTTGGAGAGAGGTGAGCCGCAACAGTCCTCGGTGGCTCAGCACAGTCCAAGCACCAGAGACTCCAATTCCAATCTGCAAGGCTGAGCAGAAATGTTGGGGGAGTACGAGGGGTTACTGACAAAGGGCCAAGGTCCCCCGAGATTAAACAACTCTCAGATGTCTTTCTGCCTAAAGCAGTGGGAACACAGAATGGGGCCCCTAAGTTGAGAAGACTCAGAACTTCTAAACCTCTGAGACAATCTAAACATTGGCAGTCTGGGTACCACACACAGGAAGATCCAAAGACTTCACCGAGGGTAACCAGGTCACTGTGGTTGGGCAGGAGGTTGGTTGAAGGTCCACAGGGCAAAACACAGAACATGAAGGTGTGATTGGTGGGAAAGAGCACCGTGGGCGTGGTCATTTCAGGATGAAGCCAGTGATCAGTATCTCAGCATGGCCAACCAACCCCTTCCATGATGGTTCGGTGGGGAATTTAAAAAGGGCACCCAATGACTTACAGAGGTCGTTCCACTGCTATTGTCTAACCGGGCTACTGACCAATGGGGCTTCAGAAACAAGCCAGGAACAGCGGTAATGATCCACCAATAACCAAAGCTAAAATGGGGCCCTTCTAGGTTGTGTCTGGCGGAGTCAGGATTCAGCTTTTGAAGTTCAAGGCTGTCTGAAGAGAATGTATTGATCCCCCAGTCCTCCTGAAGGTGGCAGTATAACCCGGAGGTATTAGAAGTCTGTGCCCCTCTATGGATGGGGAAGAAAGTCCTGTGTGAAAGCAAGATCACAAATCCCATATATTGCAGCCTACCTGTCCCACAGCAACCTACCTGTCCTACAGCAACCAACCCTACTGCTACCCACCCGTCGTCCCACAGCAACCTACCCACCCCTCAACTATGAACAGCAGCCTACCCGCCCCATGACAACCTACCTGTCTGAATACAGAAAATGCCTGTTGATCCTGCCAGATTTCCTATGTCACTTCCTATGAGCAGATATCTCAATGTTATCAGGACTCCCAGCTAACATGTGGACAGCACAGCCCCCGCATGTGATGGAAATAAGGAGAGGTGCTCTGTAGTCCTGTCCCAGGGTGACAACATTGTACTCACAGATAACGTAGTTGTCACCCCAGGACAGGAAGTGTTACTGGCAGGAAGATGAATGCAGGACAGGTGAGCTGCAATACACAAAGCTTATCCTGCACATTCAGCATTGCGGAAAAAAAATCAGTCTGCGTTTGTCGCTGATAATATTTATTGATACATTCGCGTCAGAGCAGGAATTACAAAGCTAACATTCACATTACAATGAAAAAAAAAAAAAAGATTCACCGAGAACTGGATTCACTCTGTACAGACAGCAGGCCGGTGATCTGCAAAACGCAGGGCCGGCACAGTGCATGCTGGGACGCAGAGCTCCTCGGCAAACCCCAAACTGATAATGAACGTTCGCCCCGCCCACATATAGACGAGTAAAGGCGTGAACCCTGGTCACATGACTACACAGAGCGCGAGTACGGGAACGAGGCCATAGCACCATGTGTACAGATGGGGGAGGGGCCTGTCTCACCTGCATCCGGGGGGCCCCTTTATTGGAATGAAGTCATGCATCACGATGGAAGGTGGTTCTCTTAGCTGCAGTCTCTCTCAAGCGTTTTTTTGGCACTTGGCGCCCTTTTATTATTTTTATTGAGCTGATCGTGGTTTGGGAAGTTGTAACGCCGGGACGCCTGCGCACCTGAGCTGGCCGGGGTCTCCAAGAAAACAAAAAATGGCTCAACTCCAGAGGTTCCCCCCCATCTCGGCCTCATTTGTTGGGGGAGGTGGGGGAATGGTGGGCTCCCGATTCCAGCATGGCCCTCCTCCTCGCCGTCTCCTTGGCCACGCTGTGATTCAGGCGCCTCAGACGTTCCTGTGACAACAGGAAAATCGCCAGTCAGGCAAAGATGGCGGACAAGGTGTCTGTGTCATGTGACGGGGGCATTCCCTCACCTGTGCGTTCTGCAGGATGTTGTTCACCAGGACCACCCGACGCCGGGCATTCAGCAGCTTCTTCACGTACGGGTCCAGGTCCAGCGCCACCTTCTGGTCCTCGTTGATCTTGCAGAGTTCTGGAGGAACACACAAACGTAGGATGAGCGAGGAGAGAAAGGCCATATAGGGGCGGTCATGTGACCATTAGAAATAATCCCTAACCAATCCCCATCATCCTCCGGGCACTTACCTGAGGCAAGGTTGTCAATGTGTTCCCGCAGGTCCACCTGACTCTCCCTGCAAAGAAAAGGAGACAAGGGACAATAAAATGGAAACCCTCAACTCCTCACTATCTGTCCCATTGACTTCCATCGGGTCAGGGTGTCACCAGGCAGGAAGTGAGGTAAATCTTACCAATGGGGCACAGTAATGGAGACCTGGGAGGGGCACTGCACATATAGGGTGCAACATGGGGGGGGGCAGAATAAGGGTGAGCCCCAGGAAATTAAGGGGCAGTTAGGGGGTTCTGAATATACAGAGGGGGGTCAGAGGACCATTCACTATATTGGGGGCCACTGGGGGGTGAAAGGGGAGAGAGGAGGATTTGGGAACTCAAGGACCCCATTTAGGAATGTGCAGAATCTGGGGTCCCTTCAGGACTGAGGGGTGCAGGGAGGACAGCCAAGGGGCTAAATCATGTAGGGGCCCTACAGGTACAGAATTTACGATGAAGTCATATATTGGGCCCCTCTGGTACAGAATAGTGGGTGGAGAGATATATGGAGCTGCTCAGGTACACAGTGGTGGGCGGAGTCACATATGGGGCCCCTCAGGTACAGGGTGGTGGGTGGAGTCACATATGGGGCCCTCAGGTACAGGGTGGTGGGTGGCGCCACATATGGGGCCCCTCAGGTACAGGGTGGTGGGAGGAATCATATTTAGGGTCCCTCAGATACAGGGTGGTGGGAGGAGTCACATATGGGGCCCCTCACGTACAGGGTGGGGGGTGGGGACATACATGGATTCCCTCACAACACAAAGTGGGTGGGGCCTCGTACATATGGGCGGGGCCTTATTTTCCCCTCACAGGGTGGAGTCGTCCCCAGCCCGGCCCCCTCACCGCACGGCATGCACATGGCAGTCCAGCTGCTGTACGGCAGGCTTCAGCAGCTCCAACAAACCCTCCGCAAACACATCCCGCCCGGGAGACACCGGAACCGCCATCTTACACCGGATCGGAAGTGACATCACACCGCACCGTCCCACCCCCGCACTCTGAGAAGAAGAGTTTTCAGAGCAATAGAGGACGAGTTATTCTATGTCCCCGCCGCCATCTTCCCAAAACCCTTTCCCTCACACTGCTTGTAATCTGCGGGCTACGACAAAATGGCCGCCGCTCCCTGACAGCACTGACTGAGCTGGGGACACATTTGGACCACAAATACTAGAAATGTTTACCCTAGTGACAAGGAACCGGGATTCCACCTCCAGCTCGGTATAATTACCCCGAAAACACAACATCAATACCCCCACAGGCAGAATACCCCATAGAATGCCCTGACTGACCCCGGTATGGAGGGATGGCCCTATACTAGATCTCAGCCCCTCATTCTTCCCTAGTGGTCCCTTCTTCTGGGTGAAAATATTGAATATATTTATTAACATTATAATCTATAAAATATTATTCACCTGATAAAAGTTATTTATACTCTAAAACTTCCATTGATAATATCAAAAAAGAAAAAATGTGAAAAATCACTTTGGTTTAACCAGTTTTTAATGCTTGCTCTGCAGGGGCGTGGCAAGACAAGAGGGCGTGTCAGAGGTGTGTCTAAAAAAGTTCCTCTTTTTTCTACCTACAAAAGTTATGCCCCACCCCATGCAGTACATCCTCTGAATGATGCCCCTGATATAGTATATCCCCATACAGAATATCCCCTAATGTATTGCCCCCCCTTATTGTGCCCCCATACAGGGTAGGGACACAGGAGGTGCCATGGCTGCGTCATTGGCCCTGGTGAAGCAGCATGACCATGGTGGACCTGAAGGAGTTAAGGCTGCTCCAGAATCAGATAATGTGACTTAATTAACGGGGGTCACCGAGGGGCACCTGCAGATATCCTTATACACCCTTCCAGGGTATTGGGGTCTTTGTGTCCCCGCTGGTGAGGGAAAAGGGGGATAACCCCTTAAAAACCAATGGAGGGCACAGAGGCTCTCCCCTTTATATAAAACCAATTTTTACTGATTAAAGAGACCCTGTCAACTCTGCAGTGACTCTGACTCCTCACACTCCATGTCATACTGACAGGCACCCAGATCCCCCTCATCCCATTGTCAGGGCTTAGCACCCATTGGTTGTAATGTGATTGGGGGAGGGTTGTCACACGGCTGTCCAGTACTCCTAGAAGAGTTGATTTGTCAGATCAGAGTCACATGACTGCAGCAGGAATCATACCTGTAAGTACCAATACCCGGTACCATTCCTGCTTGTAGTTTGCTAAGGTGGTGACAGGGCCTCTTTAAGTATAAAGCGCCCCACCATGGTCATTCAGGAAAAAATAGTTAGATCCATAAATATTTGGACAGAGACAACTTTTCTCTAATTTTGGTTCTGTACATTACCACAAATAATTTTAAATGAAACAACTCAGATTGCTCGACAACAGAATATCCAGTACTGGCAGGTGTCGGACACTAGGGGGAGCAGTTAGATCATGCTTAGTGATTGGCTGCTGGAACTGAGAGCTGTCACATGGGTGGAGTCACATGCTCCCCATACCTAGAAGCACAGGGTGAGTACCTGCAGGTCAGGTGGCTATAAAACCCAGAGGTCCAAAACCTTTACAGCAGGCATTGGGCCCTTGACCCGGTTGTATCCCAGGAGGGGACCCAATAAAGACTCCACCCACACTGGATTCATAAGAAATTTCCATTTATCGAAGTGTGAACGGCTGACAAATGATACAAACAATTGGGGGGTGGGGGTGTAGGCTGGGGGTGTCACCGAGTCCGTTACGCTCCGCTGGTAGAAATCTGATAATGATGGGATCTGGAGATCTATTGATATGTCACCTGTTATACATGGAGGGGGCGGGGCTATGGCTGTTTTCCTGCAACCGATCCCCCCCCCCGGCGAATCAGCAGATGTCCATCTGGGCGCAGGGTCCTTGGCGGCTGGCCAGGGGGAGGGGAGGTGGGGTGGGGAGGGAAGATTGTAGGACTGGCATGCGAGGGGGAAGGAAAAAGTCAGTCAACTCGGACCGGATTCCATTCCGATTCGGCCTGCGTGCAAGTTTCCTCTCTGCTACCCCTCTGGTCTGATGTCCGTACACTCCACTGTACCAGGCTCTGTCGGCCATCTTGGATGACGCTGACCTGGTTCGGCCCAATTTCCAATTTCCGGGCCTCAGTGGGCTGGGTTTCCCGAGTCTCAGAGGGGTGAGGTGAGGGAGCGGTGAGCTGCACCTCCTCCAGCACCTCATTCTGACTGTTCAGGATCTGTTCTCCAGCTGTAGGGGGTGCTGTGGAGTCATTTTTTTGGGTAACAGCAGCCTGCGGGACTGCAGAGCCAATGGGGTTCTGGGCATTGTCCTTAATTTGTGTCACGTTGGGGTTCTCTGCAACAATTTTTGCAGCGGGTGAGGCCCCTTTGCCGGGATTAAGCATACTGTCCACCTTTCGTGGGCGGCCCCGCTTCCTCTTTGAATGCCCCTCCTCGCAGGAAGCTGCCAGCCGTTTGGCCGCTTTGCCATCGGCTGAGCCCCCCGCCAACTCTTTAATGCCGTTCTGGTTTGCTTTGGGCATGGTGTGCGATTCCAAGTTCACCACATCGGGAAGGATCATACTAATGACCGGCTGGGTCACTGGCTGAGGGACCAATCCCGTCCCATTCACCCCGGCAGTCACCGCCAGCGGCACCCCCGGAGTAACGGCAGCAAACGGCAGAGGTGACACCTTTAGGTGCCCCGGGATAATATTGGAAGCCAGGACGGGGGCATTGAATCGGACCGGAGGGCTGGAACTGAGGAATTTGTCTTCTGTGGGGAGACGAGGGCGGAGGACTGGAAGCTTGGCAACCAAGGCATCCACCTGGGGGCTGCTGGCCGCCTTCTGTGGCTCGGGGGGGCGTTTCTTCACCTGTGGGGGGCTAACGGGGTTCGTGTTGGGTGGCGTCTTCTTGTTCTGGAAATAAAATTGAGAATACAATTACCACAAAACCTCCGGAACATTTCACAAACTTGCGACCCGTACCACAAATGTCGACTACTTGTCTCAGCTTTTTCACTTCCAGTGCCAATTCTCCACCTCCATTAACTGGACATGGAGGAGCACCAGCAAATATTTACCCCTCCTGCCCCGCACTCACCTTACTGTCTGCCGTGCTGTTATCAGGAGACGGCGGCCTCTTTGTCCCCGGCGCCTCTGCCAGCTGCTTCTGTAGTTTCTGTCCTCCGCTCTGGGAATTTTCTGCTTCGGAGACAAGGAATGGAGAACGAGGAGTGAATATTGAGGGTCGTGGCACTTGGGAGAGGCATGCGCGGTGCATATTCTCACCTGACAGAACCATGGATAGGACCAGCTCAGCGTTGGCGCTGCGGGGGTTAATGATGTGCTGCTGGATCAGGAACTGGGCCACCTCCACCACGTTGTTGAACGATCTCTTTAGAATCTTTTCCGCCCAGTTACAGATCAGAGCGCAGGAGGCGTTGATCACATCGTTGTTATATGATTGGACCAGATCTGTCAGCTCGGACTGGCAAATAAGAGCGGAGGAAAGAACAATGAGTGAGGGGGAAGAAACGATGAGTGAGTGAGGGGGAAAGAAGGAACGAGAGAGTGGGGGGGAAACAAGGAACGAGTGAGTGGGGGAGAAAGAAATAATGAGTGGGGGGGAGGAACGATGAGTGAGGGGGAACGATGAGTGAGTGAGGGGGAAGAGCAATGAGTGAGGGGGAATGAAACCTAAAGGGGGGGAGGAAGGATGAGTGAGGGGAGTGAGGGGGGAAGAAAGAATGAGTGAGTGGGGGGGAAAGAAGGAACGAGTGAGTGGGGGGGAAAGAAGGAACGAGTGAGTGGGGGGGAAAGAAATAATGATGAGTGGGGAGGAAGGAAAAATGAGAGGGGCGGGAAGGAAAAATGAGTGAGGCGGGAAGGAAAAATGAGTGGGGGGGGGAAGAAGGGACGATGAGTGAGGGGGAGGAACAATGAGTGAGGGGGAACGATGAGTGAGGGGGAATGAAACCTAAAGGGTGAGGAGGAAGGATGAGTGAGGGGAGTGAGGGCAGAGAATGAGTGAGTGGGGGGGAAAGAAGGAACGGGGGGGGGGGGAGGAACAATGAATGAGGAGGGGAAGAGAAGAAATGAATTGGTGGAGAGAAGTGAGGAGCAAAGAAGGTGGAAAAAGAAAAAGAAGAAGTGAAGACGATAACGGAGGAAGTGGAAAGAGAAGGACGGGGAAGGTGTAGAAAGAGGATGGAAAGGGAAGGAGAGAGGAGAATGAAAGAGCAATAAGCATGGAGGAGTGAGGAAGACAGAGAAGCAGCGAGGATGAAGAAAAAAATGAGCAAGGAAAGAGCGAGGAGTATGAAGCAGAGAGGTGAGTGCAGCAAACGACATAGGTGAAAGTAGGAGGAGCCAATGGGGTGCAGGTAGGAGGAGCGAGAAGAGGAAGAAAAGATGAGCGAGGAGTATAAAGTACAGAGGCGAGTGCAGGAAATGTCAGTGAAATGGGTGAAAGTAGGAGGAGCCAATGAGGAGGAGTGAGGTAGGTGGACACAGACTTGCATATGTACTCTTACACTCTCGGTCATCTTCAGGTCCAGGCTGGGCAGGGGAGGCATGCTCACCATACTCTTCCTCCGCAGGCCGCTGTAGCAATACGTTTCTTTAGTTAAGGAGACAATACCACAGAGAGATTCTGACACCTTCTTATATTGAACAATTCCTATTGGAGAATTGAGTGCAGGAAGTCAGCAGTGTGCAAGGAAATCCCCCCTCCCCCCATTACACACATGGTACGCCCCATTTCCAGTTCTTGTTGGGGTTGGTCTTCTCCCCCCTTTCACACATAAAAGGATATTTGGACTGTCCTCGGCCCCCCAGCCTCCTGGCCTTGATATTGGGGAAAATCTCTCGGATGATCTTTCCAAAGTTGGCCACACTGAGCGGCCGTCCGCAGAGATTATCGCAGTAGCGCCTGCAGAGAGAAAGATGGCGCTGTGAGCATGGGGTGCCATTCATCCAACCCTTTCCTATTGGATTGGCCCGGTCACAGTTACCACCCCCCGCCCCCCTTATTATTTGCCCTACTTACTTATAGGCGTCGTACACGTCCTGTTTGGGCAGGCAGGTGTCAGTGTGCTCCTCCAGGTGGTTCCGTATCCACGTACAGGCGTGCATGTGTTCCGCTGTGGCCACGCAGCCGACATCCAGACTGAATGGAGAGGACATAGGACGATTATCACAAAACAGTCAGGACTGGCACTATGCCCAGCTCCAAAAGGGGCTCACAGACTGCACAATCCATCTCAAAAGAGCACCTGTCATGTATTTCCCTCTTCTTCACATTATTCTTATAATATGATGCACACTGAAGGGCTGGTACACATCATTGCGTACATTCTTGATCAACTGGCATGGTAAATTGTCCTTTGTGGACTGTTTTGTGTGAACTAAGATGAGCGAATTTATTCAAAAGGTAATAAATAAGCATGGGATGTACAGACACAGTGGTTTAATAGCAAGTGTCATTCTCCATCTGTCCACTAGGTGGTGCTGTGTTCATATTTATTCACTGCTATCAATTCATATTGTAAAAAAAATGACCACAACGCTACCTGGTGGGCGAATCTGGCATTACACCTGATATATAGCAATACATGTGTATGTTTAGCCATGTCTTCTTCACTTGAACATTCGTCCATCAAGTGATAGAACACGCACAGCCATTTGTTGCCACCATTAGATCAGACACATCACAGGGTGACAACTATCAAGGCTTCAAGTACAAACATGATGGAGTGTAAATATTAATATATTGGGTAAAAGGTTTTCCCAGGGTAGTGGGGTGGTGATACCTTTTGTCGGGGCCACTGGGCCCGGGCGGTAGCTGGAGATAGAGGTACAGCTTGTCATAGTCTGACAACTTCTGGACGTCCCCCTGCAGGGTGACAAGAACAATGTCAGAGGAAGTACAGGAGATGGAGGACAGGTCATGAGGAAAGGGGGGTTTAGGTCCAGTTCGGGGGTCACAGAGACATACAACACAAACTTGGAGAGGTCAGCAGAGTCGGGGTCATGTAGGGTCACACAGGGGTCAGGGGTCACAGTAGGGTGACGTACCAGGATACTGTCCACTTTTGTCTGTACGGCTTTTCTGTGGAGGAAGTAAAGTGATCAGAAAACAAATATCAGACCAACAAACAGAAAAATGTAAATGCAAGCGGCTGCCAATAAGAGAACAGACTGTCAGTTCCTAGGCCAGGCTCCGCCCCTTCCATGCCATGACACCACCAGACCACTGGAGGTGCTACTATGCAATACGAATGCTAGCTCAGAGGCCCAGAGCTGTCACAGAGGGGACATAGGGGAGGGTTTAAGGTTGGAAGGAGTCTCCGGGAGGTATATAAAGGATGTCCCAAGGGGGATATTTATAGGATGCGAGAGACTATACAAGATGGGAGGAGTTTCAGGTGGGGGCATATATATTAAATGAGAGGAGTCTCAGGGGAGTATATAAAAAATGAGAGGGGTCTATGGGGGTATATATACAATGGGAGGAATCTCAGGGGGCTTCATGTGGGATGAGAGGACTCTTGGGGTTATATATTGGACAGGAGGGGTCCCAGTGGAGGTATAAAAGGGATGGGAATATTTGATATAGGAATATATATATGATGGGAGGAGTCTCTGAGGGGCTATATATTGGTGGGAAGAGTCTCAAGGGGAATATTTGAGTGGGAGAAGTGTCTGGGGGTATATATAGGAAGGGAGGAGTCTGAGGAGGGGTAACTATAAGATGAGAGGAGTTTTGGGGAAAGGTTTCTATTGGTGGGAGGAGTCTATGGGAGAGGGGTATATGGGTGGGAGGAGTTTGTATTAGTGGGAGGGCCTCTGGGTGTATATATATAAGATGGGGGGGGGGGATCTCACATGATGCGGCTGTGCAATTTCTACAGGAGGATGGTGGGCTGGGGTGGTATATATGGGTGGGAGGGGTATATGGGTGGGAGGAGTCTATGGGGAAAGAGCCTCTGGGTGTATATTTAAGATAGGGGGGGGGGTCACATGTGATGCGGCTGCGCAGTTTCTGCAGGAGGTTGATGGGCTCCGTTTCCTCTGGGGTAGTATAAATGGGTGGGAGGAGTCTAGGGGAGGGGTATGTGGGTGGGAGGAGTCTCTGGGGGAGGAGCCTCTGGGTGAATATATATATATATATATATATATGATGGGGGGGTCTCACGTGATGCCGATGCACAGTTTCTGCAGGAGGTTGATGGGCTCCGTTTCCTCTGGGGTGGTATATATGGGTGGGAGGAGTCTATGGGAGAGGAGTATCTGGGGGAGGAGCCTCTGGGTGTATATATATAACATAGGGGGTCTCACGTGATGCGGCTGCGCAGTTTCTGCAGCAGGTTGATGGGCTCCGTCTCCTCCGGGGGGTCGCTGGCCGTCAGTCCGCCCTTTTTTGGGATCTTTTCATAGAGCGCGTCCTCCGCCATCCCCTCCCGCGTGCCGGACCTGCCGGGGTCATAGTGTCAGGGGTCAGAGGTTACTGCACACACGTGTCCTCAGTGTTACCCCTAGCAACCCCCAATTACAGAGCATTCCACCCCAAGCTCAGGGCTGTACAAATATGGGTGATGTCACCCCATGGCTCATGTTCCCTTGTGCCCGGTGACCCCCATGGGTGAAGTCACCCCGTTTCCGGTGGATCATTATCACCCCACATCACTCTGCGGGCCACCCAGGCTCTGAGGCTGTTCCTGAGCCCCCTAGCTCGCCGTCAGCCCAGGAGGGGGCGGGGTTTGCGAGCTATCAGGTAGTCCCGCCCACATGTGGGCGTGTAGGGGCAGCAAGGCTCTCCCAGTGACCCCCCGGCCAGTGGCGCCATTCCCGGGATTCACCTACCGCCGCTCCGGAGCCTCCGCACTCTTCGCTTTTCTGATTGGCCGTCTCCGCCACCACCCCTTACATCAGCCAGAATTCACATTGGCTAGAAGCGTCAGTTTTCCCCGGAAACACAAAATTCGAGCACGCCGATTGGCCAGTTGTACGACCTCTGCCTGGTAACTCAGCCACCATTGGTCGAAGCGGTGAGGGCGCCAAACAGGTATGGCTGTGCCGTGTCACAACATTCAAGGGTGGTTGGCGGACGGTGGAGTAAGGAGGACACGCCCCTCCCTTAAAGGGAAACACACCAATTATTGGGCCCACAGCTAGAGAACTATAAGTCCTAACATTCCTCCATTGGATTCCTCAGAGAATAATAAAAATATCCCTACAGAGTACCAGTAGTACCAGCATGCCCTGGCAGAGTTTGTTGCTCCTCTTTGAGTGTTGGGATGGTGTTTTGTATTCCCTCTAGATTGTGAGCTCCTGGGCCCAGCCTTTGGCTGATCCCCAGGCTTGGGGTACATTTTGCTGTTTGGAGGCAGGCAGATGAGAATTTGCAGCTGGTCAGCATGGAGTGTGTCCTGCCGGGAGGTTTTCAGTTCTGCTCAGTAGGTTTTGGGTCACACAGCTGGTAGGGTACCTCACAATTCTCCCATTGACAATAGAGCCTGGTCACAGCCCCGCCCCCAACCTCCTGATTGGACTATATTTTGAGGGGGTCTCTGTTCCCCCTCATTCTAGGACTGATTGCTTGGCCCCCTCTTAGCAGGAGGCCAGTCAGTGGGATAATTTCAGCTGCAATAGGAGCTTACCTGGAGGGTGGGGCGGGGTCTGAATCCTACCAACCAATCAGGATAGGCCGGTTCACAGAGGAGTTCCGCATGCGGCAGGAGAGTCACCCTCATAGTATTTCAGAAGTGCCCTACATTCCCTGCCAGGGGCAAATTCTGCTGCTGACTAGTGGCCTACTGTGCAGGGGCGGAGCATAAAGCAACCCTTGGGGGCGTGGCCAGTAATTTTCCATCATACCTCCTGTTCATTCTGGGTTGATCAGTTTTAGAATCATGAGGTTTTTTTTCTTAGCTCCATCGATTATTGTTCCTTTATTAGATGGGGGCCCACACTCAACCCAGAAATGATATTGCAGGTGGAGGTGGGGTCACCCTTAGTATGAAACACACAGCAGGGGTGGTGGAAACCCCTCATTAGGGGGCATCATATGGGTGGCGAACTTAGACAAGTCAGTTTTAGGTGGAGTGACCCCGTCACTATGTGTAATTATAATCCTCCCAGAAATGAATAAGTGTACTCGGTTATGGGGGGAGTGGCTCTTTATTTCAGATTATCCAGGACATAATAATCGCACACCGAACACAAATCATTGCTCAGAGATCAGCAGGTGGAGGTATTGTGGGAGGAGCAGTAATTAAAAGAACACCAATCATATTTTGGGGGGCGTGGTTAAGTATAACTCTTAGCAGAGCTCAGACCTGGAGCTGGTGAATCAGGGATTGAAGTGGAGCAATGCCCACCTGACTCCACCTATGAGTGAAATGTGATTGTAGATGGGGCGGGTGACACATTCAGGGAATGATATATATCGGGGACACAGGTAGGGGCAAGGTCAGATCCAGATGTCGGAGCTGCAGTCTCCTCCCTCATAGCGACATTCGTGGGCCAACACCGGACCCTCCGGCTCCTTGCCGAAATCCACCAGGAAATTCTCATTCAGGCAGAGACCCCCCTTCTTCGTGTTTACATCAATCTGCATCATGACTGCACCTTCCCTGGGGGGGAGAAGGGAAATTCAGGGGGTCAGGGAAGGACCAAAGGCTGGGGGCAGAGGGGGGAGGAGGACTGACCAATGGGAAGAGAGTATAAGTGTGTAAAAGGGGGAAGAAGGAGGAGGATAGGTAAATGGAAGGGGTGGGGTGAGGGGTAGAGGTGGAAGAGGATAGGTAAATGG
>NC_092869.1:993243-999214 GCF_032062135.1 Pyxicephalus adspersus
AAGCGGGGGTCAATAATTTCCCAAACAGGAGAATAATGTCACCTTGATGATCCTTGGTTCCGGCTGAGCGTTCAGTTCCTGGTCTTCCAGCACTTTCACTGCACCCCCCTTGGTGATGCTGCCACCCAGAAATATCTGGAAGAAGGGGGCAGAAATAAAAGAGAAGGAAGCTCAGCGGCGCCCCCATTAATGTTTGCAGTGCCAGCAGTATAATCAGCAACTTCACTCCTCTTACTGCAAAGAATTCCTCCTGCCCTTCCCACAGATCAGAACCCCTACATTCTACATGACTTACCTGCCCCACCAGTTTGGGGTGACGGGTGTCAGTGACGTCGTACTGCCTGATGTCACCGTGCAACCAGTTGGAGAAGTACAGGAAACGATCGTCCAGGGAAATCAGAATGTCTGTGATGAGACCTAAGAAGAGAAAAGACAGCCATGACTACAGCAACCCCTCAACCACTGCTATCCCCAGAAGGACGGTGCCATCTTTGTTCAGGTATCTGGGGTCACCATTTGGGTGACACAATTATGTCAATCCCGGTGTGTGATTACCAATGACTTGACACTGATCAGCCCTTGCCGCAGCCTCTCATCATGTGACTGGGGAGAGGAGACTGAGGAAATACTTCCTCCTGCCTGCAGTGAACTGACCACATCATCTCAGCCTAGGCAAAGTCACTGACTGGAGATTAAGGACGGCTTTTTATTAAACAGTGCAGCTTTTCTGAAATATGTTACGGTCAGTGTATGTTGTGACCTGTCACGGATGTTTTCCTGGAGACATTTTAGTGACAGGTCCTCTTTAAAGGACTGTGACTCCACAAACTGGCAGTAGATCTCCTCACTCCTTTGGCAGCCGTCTTGATTGGCCGGGCCTGGTATAACTCCTGTCAGGGAACCAATCATCTTCAGTAGCTGCATTCACCTGATGAAGCGGATTGGTTCCTTACGGGTAACATTGTGACATCATCGGAATAATTCACCTTCATCCTCCCCGCTAATAGACATTGTCATGTACTTATATTGTACGTATATTGAGATAAACAGCACCCCCTGCAGGCCAGGGAGAGGACAGGAGGGGAGCGCAATGCCAGGGTGTAGAGCCGTGTGGTCAGGAAGTCATCATCGTCAGTTATCATCGCCTTCAACATCAACCATCATCAGTTGTCAATAATGATGAAAATGACATAAGATAGCTATAATGACTGATGATTATACAAATATTGATAATAGATTGATAATAAAATATATATGATGAGAATAATGGTGATGACTGATGATGATAATCATCATCATAAGTTATCATCACTGGTAACAACATCAGCCACCACCATAAGTCGTCATCATCATCCATCAATATCATTATCAGCCATAATTATCATCATCATCCATCAACATCATCATCATCTATAAATATCATCATCATCCATCAACATCATCATCATCTATAAATATCATCATCATCCATCATTATTAATTATCATCATCAGCCACCATTATCATCATCATCATCCATCACCTTCATTATCACCATCAGTCGTTGTCATCATCATCCATCAATATCATTATCAGCCATAATTATCATCATCATCCATCAACATCATCATCATCCATCATTATTAATTATCATCAGCCACCATTATCATCATCATCATCCATCACCTTCATTATCACCATCAGTCGTTGTCATCATCATCCATCATTATCATCATCAGCCGTCATTATTATCATCATCAGCCATCTCCATCAGTCGTCATCATCATCATCAGCCATCACCATCAATCACCTTCATTATCACCATCAGTCATTATCATCATTATCATCATCAGCCGTCATTAATATTATCAGCCATCACCATCAGTCGTCATCATCATCCATCATTATCATCCATCACATTCATTATCACCATCAGTCGTCATTATCATCATTCATCATTATCATCATACGCTGTCATTATTATCATCAGCCATCACCTTCATTATCACCATCAGTCGTCATCATCATCCATCATTATCATCATCACCATCAATCATTATTATCACCTTCTTCAGTCATCATCTTCATCATTATCATTCTCAATCATCATCCTAATTCCTTGTGATTATAATTCGTCATCATTATAACTAATTCACATCAATCGTTATCCCCACCATCAGTCCTCATTATCAATCATCATCACTCATCGTCTTTTCTTTGATGATACACCCGGCATTCATCATCACTGCTGCTGGTGGTTTGCACATAAATATAATTATTATTATTATAATACAGCTCTTTATTTTTCTCTTTTTTGTTTAGTGTTACAAAACTATTAATAGACCCAAAAAGATGAAAACTGATGAATTTGCATCATACCCATGTGACCTCTGTATTGGGCCCCAATCTAATGAGCTTGACATTTGGAATACTGGAACCTTTGGACATGGGGTGGTCCTACCCTCCCCCCAATGTACACATAGACCCCCCAATATGAGCCCCATGTTCCCCAGACATTTTGCCCCTCATTCATTACAATGGCTTGAAAATTTCCATTTATCCCGGCCCACTGGGTGAGGGGTCAGTAGGGGAAGGGTTCTGTAGTCACATGACTTATACGAGGCACCCGGGCAGCGTTTTATGGCAGTTATACGATGTGATGAGTTTATGATCGGTGCAATAACATGTTTATAGGGATCGTTCGGCTTTTATGGTGACACGCCATACATATCATACACACGTAACACCGGGAGAGGGACTAACCGAGGGACTGATCTCTCCAACTGAATATAGGGGCCATAAGTACACTGCAGTGTGAGCGAGACCCCCAACTGTAGGACCCCATGTGTGTATTGGAACACCCCCATATATATCAGTGGTACCCCATATATATTACTAGGACCCCCAATGTAGGAGAGGACCCCCGTGTGTATTGGAACAATCCCCCATCAGTCAGACCCTCATGTTTATTACAAGGACCCCCCAATGTAGGCAGTTGGGGGCAGAACCAATCAGCACGCACCTGGCATCTCTGGCAGTGCCCAGCCCTCCACTTTCTTATTTGGCACCTGGATGACCTTCTCAGCCGCCCACTTTCCATCCTGTACAGGAAAACAAATCACATGATTTACAAAGGACCTATCGGTACAAGTCTGGGGGGGATATCCGTAACAAGAGACCCCAGAAAAACCCTCTCCCCGCAGTACTTAATTTCCACCACAAGATGTCCTCAGTTCTCCTGTCAGCATCATTCAACCCACTTGCTGGTACAGGACACGCCCCCAGCCTGAGACTGGACAGTGAAGGAAGAAGCAGCGGAGTGATTAGTGAAAGAGGCTCAAACCCCCCACAGCCCTCACCGCAGCCTTGTAGAAGCGGAAAATGGAGGAACTGAGCGCGCAGCCGACAAATCCCTCCGCAGCATCTGGGTTGTGTAGGAATCGGATCTCCAGGGGGATCATTCCGTCCTCCCCCAAGTCCAGGGTCTGTATGCGGGTGTGCTTGGTCCAGTCCCATACGTGGATTTCATGCCCATAGAGTCCTAGCAAAGAGCAAGAGCTTTATTGGATGATCAGAGATCATGTGACCTTATTGTGTCCTGGTTGTTGCCCTCTTACCGGCCTTGACGTCCTCTATGCTGAACCCCTTGGAGAAAGCTTTCGGTGCCCCCCACTCGGTGCTGATCATGACGTTGTGGCGGGGTTGGTACCAGAAGTCGTAGCCGAAGGGTGCAGCGTTGTTCTCAGCTTCCCAATTCCCTTTCACCTCGAAGGTCTCCCCATCCAGCAGCACGAAGCCCCCTGGAATAGAAATGGGGTTGGGGTCTTCTCACTGACACCCCCATTCAGGGGAAGGGGGGATTAGGCTCATAACTAGCCATGACTCCCTGATTGCAGGCATATGTCGCTCACCTTTACCATTTCCCTCGAGGTCCCCCAGAGTGCTGATCATGATTTCCCCGCAGCCCAGGCAGTGCGAGGTGTGCAGGTTCCCCAGGCCACACTTCTCGTGGACCTCCTCTGGTTCTACCACCTGTGGACAGAAGAACCCCGTAATTACACTAGCTGCTTTGAGGGGCCCAATGCATATACCAGAGGTGACTGGGCAGCTCAGCCATCATGATGCCCCACCTTACCACAACAAAACCCTTCCGTGTGAATGGGCCACCAATGATAATTATTTATAGTTGCCAGAAAGAATCAGAGGAGCTGATTGGATGATGCCCACCTTGTGAATGGAAGGAGCCAGGCGGTTGGTGCCCACGTCCACCACGTAGATGCGGGAGGAGATGAGGCAAGGAAGGATGAGCTTGTCCCTCACTTTGGTGCAGTCCCCATAGCAGCTGCTGCAGGTGTTCCAGCCGGAGTGGTGGAGCTCGTCATTGGCGTTGGGCATTGGCAGGCGGTGGATGACCTGGGGGTTGTGGGGGAAGAGCATTAGTGAGTCAAAGCCCCTAGCCATCTTTACTTGCCCCTTTCCCTATGGTCCCATGGACCAATCACAGCCATTACCCAGGCTCTTACCTGAGCAGAATGAGAGGTACCACCCCCGAGGAGCAAAGAACCCCAACAATCCACATATCAATGAAGAATTGAATTTAGCTGAGATGGCCCTTGAGTAATCATAAATGGCCTTGAGGACCCGCCCCTGAGGAGTATAACTATCCAATGGAATTGGTAAACCTCACCTGGGAGTAATTGGGAGATTTGGGATTCACATCCACCGTGGCCAGGTAGTCAGGCTTGTTGATGCCGGTGTTGCGGTAGATGCAGGGGACGTAGATCAGCTCCTCTCGGGGACCTGTGAGGGACACACACAATGATAAGCGGAATAGAGGGGCCACATATAACTTTGGGCCCTAGAAGTATAAGAGTGGTCCAGACACTGAGAGATTAACAGTTTTAAATAACTCAAACTTAACTCCGCAGTGACAGAGGGTGGAGCTTGGAACACATGGGCACGATTTTACAGATCCAGACTACCTGATGGGGATGCTGAAAGGAATTTCACTCATTTCATATTGTCTGCCTACAGCAAAGAGGACCTGTCACTTATTTCAAATATCAAAATCCAAAGACAAAAGCTGTATTCCCGTTTGTGGAGACTCTGATCCATCACTGACCCGGGGTGACAGCAGGAATCCCCTTTACCTTTCATGGCGTCCAAAGGAGATTTGTATCCGGGTCCACATGGTTTACATTTAGCTGGAAATCAGAAGAAAAGAATTATTGGAAGGTCAGAAAATAGCTCTATAGTTCCGACATATACTGCAGCGCTGCACAGAGAAACCCAAACCGGTCCCATCAGTCTCTGTACAGAGGAGCTGACACTCTAATGTCCCCTATAGTCACACACTATTATTATACATTTATATAGCTCTGACATATACCACAGTGCTGTACAGAGAACACTGAGCCAGTCCCATCAGTCTCTGTACAGAGGAGCTGACACTCTAATGTCCCCTATAGTCACACACTATTATTATACATTTATATAGCTCTGACATATACCATAGCGCTGTACAGAGATCACTGAGCCAGTCCCATCAGTCTCTGGGCTGAGGAGCTGACACTCTAAAGTCCCCCACCCATCAAGCTTTGTGTACTTTAGGACGGCACCCCTATTAATGACCAGCTCAGACAAGGATATTATACAAACTCCATGCATATATATGAGTAACAAGGTATATTAGTCTCTGTGCACAGCTGCTAGCAATGGTGAAACACACGCCCGTCCTGTTTGTTAGCCGCAGGCCGTTACACGGTGCGCCAGCAGTCGCCTGTTTTTGAGATTAGGGAATGGTTGTGCACACTGGGCTCTGTGTCTTCTTATCTGGAATTTATCATTGTGCTGCATGGAGGCTGATAAGTGCATGAAAGGCGGATGCCAGCAGATGAGAAAATAAAGTCATGCAATGTAAAAGGACAAAAAGAAATGGGAGCTCAGCGCATGGGTAGAGGAAGGGGGGGAGCTCAGCGCATGGGTAGAGGAA
>NC_092869.1:1001123-1001875 GCF_032062135.1 Pyxicephalus adspersus
GCATGGGTAGAGGAAGGGGGAGCTCCGCGCATGGGTGGAGGAAGGGGGAGCTCCCCGCATGGGTAGAGGAAGGGGCACATGCCGTGTGAGCAGAGGATTAAGAGCTGGCAGTACAGGGAGTGGTGCTTGCCACATTGATAGCGGAGGGGGCATTTAGTTCACTCACTGGGTAAAGGGGCATTTGCTAAAATTCCATAAACCTGACATTGGGGCCCATGCCCTGGTCAGGTGACTCTGAGGGTAACATGTAAATGCAGAATCTTTCACACGAGAGGTTTGGGAAGGGCCCCGATGCTTCAGGCTGTATTTCACAACCAGGGTGGCTTTATAGGGATTGCACACCACGCGGCGTTCTTTGTAAATAGCGGTGGCACCCCGATCCGCTTTAATTGATGCCAGCCAGGGAAAAGGGCGGTGTGGTATTCTTTTCTAAAGTTGGTATAAAATAAATATTGCCAATCCGGAGCCACACCCAGCACCATAATGCCACCTTGGCACAGCTGCTTTCATACCTGCGGATGATACGGGGCCCCTTTGCTCCAGTTCCTGGCTGGGTTGGCCCCTCATTATATATGATGTAACAGTTGTTACCTACCGGATGCAAAGGATGTGCCAATGGCTGTCATCGGGCATTGTATACCCATGTCAAGTCAGAGGCAACCTTCAGGGCCAGAGGGGGGACAAACTGAGCAGAATCCTGAGCATTTGAGGAAGGGGCAGGTTGGTATGTGAGTAGAGGAAGGGGCAGGTTG